>NW_007727494.1:62543-79066 GCF_000696425.1 Galeopterus variegatus | reverse complement strand
GTTTCCCGGCTGCGGGCCCCGCAAAGGAGGGAGCGGCGGGGCTGGGCTGGGTCCTCTGGGTTTGTGGTTTGCTGCGTCTGCTTTGCGCGAAAGGCTTTCAGCGCTTAACGGCTGCGGGTCAGGTGAGCCTGTGCGGGCGACGGGGCGGCGGGGACTGTCGCCTGGGTAACAGGTCGGGGCGGGGCAGGGAGAAAGCCCTGGGTCACCGCTTTCCTGCAGATGCCTCCGAGCCTGTCCCTCTGCGGCCTCCTTCTGGAGTGCCAGCTGCACCCACTGCCGGCCCCGCCCCCGCAGAGGACTTTTCCTGGACACGGAAGCCGAGTGGCCAGCGCGGAGTGGAGCTGCACTTGCTCATCAGGCTTCGGTGTCCAAAGGAGTCTTGTCTTAAGAGAGTCATTCCATTCAGTCCCCACATTTTAGGATGAAAGTGAGGTCAATTGATTTGCCTCCATTGAAAGGCTTTAAGAATAATAATAATACTCAAAATGTATTGAGCACTTAAAAGTGCCCGACTCTGAACTGAGGGCATCGTGTGCATGTTCTCAGCACTGAGGACGGCCTATGAGATGCTGCTCTTCTTGGCAATACGTTTTTTTTGTTTGTTTGTTTTTTTTTTTTTAATGAAAAACCGAAGGCATAGAGAACTTAAATAGTTCCCCCACGGTCTTGCAACCAGTAAGTTTATGGTGTTAAGACTGAAACCCAAGTGTGTCTGATTCCGAAGCCACTGTAATTCCATCTCTTTCAATAGCTCATGTAAGCAGAGGAATGCCGTGGTGAGATGTGCCTGTTAGAAAGATCCCTGGGCTAGAGTTTGGAGAGGGTGGAGCTGGGAGAATCAGGAGGATGTTGTAGACATCTTGTTAAGAAATGGTGTAGACCAGGGGATGGAAGGAGGTAGACAAAGGTGAAAGACTTAATTTGAAATCTACAGAATTCCGAAATTGATGTTATCCACTGAGTAGGGAAGGCAAGTGGAGTAAAGATAAAATGTTTGGGACATGCAATGTTTGAGGATGGCTGGGAACCAAGTAGAGATGTTGATTAGACAGATATACAAACCAGGAGCCCAGGAAGAAGTCTAAGCAGGAGATGGAGAGATGAGATTTAGGAGTCAGCAGTGTCAAGTGGTAATTGAACACATGAGAACGAACACAATTGCCCACTGGGACCGTGGAAAGGGGAAAAATAAGAGGACTGAGGACAAACTCTTGAAGAAGATCAAAATTTAAGAATGAGCAGAATAAGAGAAACCCACGGAGAAAACTAAAAAGGAGCAGCCAGTGATTTATGAGAAAATTCAGAAGCATGTCCTGTCACTTAAATCAAAGATCTTTAGTCTTTCAGTAAAGATAAAGAGGGCCTTGGTGTTAAATACCACAGGGAAATCAAACAAGCTAAGAATTGAAAAGTCCACTGGATTTAGTCATAGAATAGCCACTGGTGACCTTGCCAAGAGCAGCTTCAGTGAAGTGTTAGGTTCAGGAGCCAGATTGTGACAGCTTGTAACCAGAGTGGGTGGAAACCACAACTGTGGAAAACTCTTTCAAGAAAGAAACGGGATTTAAGAAAAGGCATCGCTGCAGTAGGGATCCGGAATTGACCAAGGGTTTGTTTGCTTTAAAATGGTAGAGACTTGAGCATCTTTAAATGATGGTAGACACTTCCACAATAAAAAGAAAAATAACCCTATTTTAGGACGGGCAAAGGAACTGAAGTAACATTTCTCCCAAGAAATGACCAATATGCACCTGAAGAGATGCTCAGCACCACTAGTCACCAGGAAATTGCAAATTGAAACCATAATGAGATACCACTTCACACCCACTAGGATGACTTTAATCAATGAGACAGACAATGACAAGTGTTGGCAAGGATATGGAGAAATTGGAAACCCTCATATGTTGCTGGTAGGAATATAAAATGATGCCGTCATTTTTAAAAAGTCTTGTTTTTCTTCAAAAAGTTAAACATAGAGGGGCCGGCCCGGTGGCGCACTGGATAGTGCGCCGCTTGGGAAGCGCGGCGGCGCTCCCGCCCGAGGGTTCAGATCCCACGTGCAGACCGGTTCCCGCTCGCTGGCTGAGCGAGGCGCGGGAGCGACGCCAAGGGTTGCGATCCCGTTGCCAGTCCCCGGTCTGGTATGGGGGCAACACTGAGGGTTGCGATCCGTTGCTGGACACGGAAAAAGACAAAAAGACAAAAAAAAAAAAAAAAAAAAAAGTTAAACATAGAGTAACCACTTGATCTAGCAATTCTACTCATAGGTATATACCTAAGAGAAATGAAAACATGTTCACACAAAGATTTATACACAAATATTCATAGCAGTATTTTTCATAACAGCCCCAAAATGGAAAAAATCCAAATGTTCATCAACTGATGATAAAATGTGGTATGTAATCAGGAGGTCTTAGATCCATAGATTGGGAGACTTAAACAATAGATATTTCTCACAGTTCTAAAGGCTGGGAAATGCAAGATCAAGCTGCCAGTAGATTTGGCATCTGGTGAAGCAGATGCTGTTTCCTGGCTTGCAGGTGGTTGCCTACTCCCTGTTTCCTCACATGATGGTGAGAGAAAGTTCTGGTGTCTTTTTCTCTCCTCATAGAGGTACTAATTCCATCATGGGGCTCCACCCTCATGACCTCATCTAAACTTAATTAACTCCCAAAGACCCTACCTCCTAATGTTGTAGAAATGGGCTTGGCAAGGAAGTGTCAAACACTCAGAGGGTTGGAGAGTCAGGAGTTTATTACACCTGTGGGCCCAGACAGTCTAATGCCCCAAAATCTGGACCCTCAGCTCAGGTTTCACAAGGCTTTTATAAGCGGACTCTTCCAGGCCTTTTTACATTTTTTTCTCTTTTCTCAGCATTCACTAGGCTAGCATATGTGGGCTGTGCCGATAAGCAAGCTTACAGAAGCCAAAAATACAAGCAGTGATTAATGGCCAGGCTAGTGGAGCAAGCAAATATAGTTTCAAGGACAAGATATTACTTCAAGAACAAAGCAGGCTTATGAGAAAATTATTCTGGCATTTTTCCCAACACTAATACTATCACATTGAGGGTTAGGGCTTCAACACATGAATTTGGGTGGGGGGACACACACACTCCATAACATTCTGTCCCTGCCCCCAAATTTTATGGCCATTTTGCATGCAAAATATATTCATTCCTCCCAACAGCCCAGAGATTCTAAACTCATTCCAGCATCGGCTCTAAAGTCTAAGGTCCAAAGTCTCATTTAAATATCATCTAAATCAAGTACAGTGAGATTTGAGGTACAGTTCATCCTGAGGCAAATTCCTCTCCACCGGGGAGTCTGTGAAATCAAACAACTTATCTGCTTCCAAAATATAATGATGGGACAAGCACAGAACAGACATTTCTGTTCCAAAAGGGAGAAATTGGAAGGATAAAAGGGGTGACAGGTACCAAGTAAGCCCAAAACCTAGCAAGGCAAATACCATTAGATCTTTAGGCTCAAGAATAATCCTCTTTGGTTTAGTGCTTAGTCATCTGTACTCACTGTGGTGGTTGTCCTGCTTTCTGCATCAACTGGGTTGGGGATTGTGCCCTCAAGATATTGGTGGTTAGGGCTTCAACATATGAATTGGGTAGAGGGGTGGACACAAACATTCAGTCCATAATATGGCATATGCATACAATGGAATATCATTCAGCCATAAGAAGGATTGAAGCACTAATACATGGATAAACCTTGAAAATGTCATGTTAAGTGAAACAAGCCAGATACATGTATGTATAATTCCGTTTATATGAAATATGCAAAATAGACAAATCCATGGAGACAGAAAGTACATTAGTGGTTGCCAGGTGCTGGGGAAGAGGAGGGGATGGGGCATGATTGCTCATAGGTATGGGGGTTTCTTTGGGGGATAACAAAAATGTTCTGGAATAGATAGTTGTGAAGGTTCCACAACCTTATGACTACAAGACCTACTGAATTATGTGCTTTGAAAGGCTGAATTTTGGGCCAGCCCGGTGGCGCACTGGAGAGTGCACCGCTTGGGAGCGTGGCGGCGCTCCCGCCGAAGGTTCGGATCCCATGTGGTGACTGGTTCCCGCTCACTGGCTGAGCGCGGCGCGGGCGCAACACCGAGGGTTGCATTCCCGTTGCCGGTCCCCGGTTCCCGGTACGGGCGTGACACCGAGGGTTGCGATCCCGTTGCTGGTCAGTAAAGAAGACAAAAAGGAAAAAAAAGAAAGAAAGGCTGAATTTTATGGTATGTGAATTATATCTCAATAAAAAGTATTTTTAAATGGTGATAGAGAGTGTTGAGAAGGCGTGGGAGTAGAGAGGGCAGGACAACTTAGCTGAGTGAGTGACTGAATTACACCAGGGCTGGGAGGGAGGGACATCAAGCCCCAGCAAGGTGTAGGGATTAGCTAGAAAGGTGGGAGAAGCCTCTCCCATTGGCATAAAAGGAAAGGAGGTGAGGTTGGGCATTGATATGTTGTAAAGTGAAGTCCAGGTTGAGGTCAGGATCTGGGGTGGGTAGAAAGGAAGCTGCCAAGCCAAGTGCCAGAATTTTCAGTGATTAAGGAGGAATGATCAGGCGGTGACCACTATCAGGTGAGGTGAGGTAGAGGTTGAGAAGGTGCGATGGCCTGAGTCTTGAAGCAGCAGAGATTTGTACACCTGAGTGGAAGGGCAGTAGTCCAGAAGCCAGGTGGACCTGTTTCCCACCCAGTGCTGGTGTGGGGCAAGGTCCTGCCTCCACCAGGAAGGGGTGCTGAGGAGTGCTCTGTGCTTGGTTAAGGATGAAGAGGGGTTGATTTACCATGAAATGAAGTTCGAAAAGGCACAAAGGAGGGCTGGCCCCTGGCTCACTTGGGAGTCTCAGTGTGGTGCTGATAACACCAAGGCCACAGGTTCGGATCCCTATATAGGGATGGCTGGTTTGCTCACATGGGAGAGTATGGTGCTGACAATCAAATCAAGGGTTTAGGTCCCCTTACTGGTCATCTTTAAAAAAAAAAAAAAAGAAAGAAACAAAAGGCACAGAGGGAAGTCTTGAGGGGGTAGGGAGCAGAGTCACAGGCAGGCTGAGACTTAGCAACACTCTTTCATCCGCCTAACACAATATCAAACATACTGAAATACACCCACAGCCCACGATAATAACAAAGACTTTTTATTGTAAAACTTTTGAAAGAGTTTTATAATACTGCTTTTGAAACTATTTAGCTATGAATAACATTTAATTTACCTTTTGTCCATGATTTTTCTGCAATTATCATATATAGTCAGTAACTCATATAGTAAGAAAATCAGACCTATAAGTTCTTTTCATATGTCAATATTCTATGAATACCAAATTTAGCAATTAATAAAGTTGACAAAATGTTATGCTTATGGCTATTTAATTGAATATTTATTAACTGATTTGGGAGCCATAGAATAACTTTTTCATTTTCATAAGCCCTCACTGTGGGTCTCCAAAGCCTACTTATCAAAGGCCCAGAATTGCTGGACGAGTCTGTGGGAGAGTGAACAGAGCGTTACCAAGCACAGTTTAGCCTCTTCTTGATGATTCTGAATCAGGCATGTGGGGCTGTTCGCACCTGAGCCATGTGGGCAGACCCCTTCGCATCTACTTTTTGTCATTTCTCTACGCTGCTGTTGATGTCAAAGGAAGGGTCCGGGGAGGCACGATAGGTGGCCTCAACCCATCCCATCCTCTTACGAGGTTCTTCAGTCCACCAAAGGAAAGAATTTAGGAGCAGAGTCATAGTAGGAAGTGAGAACAGGTTTAATGTGACAGATAAGAAATACAGGTACCACAGGGAGAGTGCGGCCTAGTTCCAGAGAATGGGCAGGGCCCACACCAAGCTTAACACAGAAGTAGGAAATACAGACCTAGAGCTCCCTACAGAGTGCAGGCTGGCTCAAGAGAGTGAGCAGCCATTTGCTGAAAGTAAGTCTGATGCAAAAAGAAAGAAATACACACTCCACGGGCAGAGTGCAGGCTGGCTCCAGGAGAGAGAGAAACAACCCCACCTTCTGCTGGGATTTGGCTTTTATAGTTTTGCGTCTAATGATTATTCAATTAAGGGGGCAGTTCCCTGTTATGTAACATAGTCTTTCACATGTTCATTTGGTCTCTTCTTGGAGCATGTTCATTGGTCAAATCCTATCACATGTTCTGTGCTCTCCAGCACCTCTAGTAGAAGGTCATTCAGATGATAAACTCCACTTTATTGAGCATGCCTGGCTGCCAGGGTTATATAACCCCTCTCTACTGGGCATGACCAGCCACTGGATTTGCATAAACCAGCACCTTGTGGTCCATTTTTCCCCCTGTTGGTGCTAAAAATAGGCCTAACTGGCAACAGTAGCTTTCCTCTAGGGGAAGACCTAGAGAAGGGGGCCTGAGACCTCAGGGAGTGGCTTGAAACCCAGAGGCAACGTCCTGAAACCTGAACCCAGGGAAACTGAGCACCTCCTATCTCACCATCAGCAGTCACCTCTCACTGATTTCACTTTGTCTCCAGTAAAATTCCTTTCACAATTGGCAACTCCTGATTTGTTTTTGTTGAGAAAACAGACATGTTTGTTATAATTTTTTTTAAGTAAAAGCAAACTCAGAGTGTGCATCAGAGCCTTTTTTGTGGAATAAAGTTATAGATTTAAGTACACTGACTTTTGAGTTTATAACCTCTATTTCAACTACTCAGGACTTGTTCCTCAGGGCTGAAGTTGCCAAAGCCCAACTTAGTTGGTGATGGGAGAGGCTACTGGATTAAATGAAACATCCATTGCTAGGTAACAAAAATATCTGGGTCTTTCTTGAGCATGTCTTACCCAAGAAGGTAAAGCCTCTCAATACCATGTTTCATCTAAGAGGTAGAAACTGGTCATGCCTGGGCCACAAGTGTAGGAACTTGTATGCTTCATCCTTGTTCTTATAATATGCAAATTATACTAATCAACTGCAACTCACCAATCAGCTTAGACTATTTGGATGAGCCACGGGAAAATAAATGAACAAAACCATAAAAGTTTTTTTTAACAGCTTTGAGATACAAATTACATACCATGTAATAAACCCATTTAAAGTATTCATTTCAGTGGTTTGTAATAAATTCACTGAGTTGTACAACTAACAGCACAGTTTTAGAACATTTGAATCACCCCAAAAAGAAACCTCCTTCCCATTAGCGGTCACTATGACCCCAAACCTCCCAGCTTTAGACAACTGCTAATCCACTTTCTGTCTCTATCGATTTGCCTATTCTCGACATATATGTTTTAAACAAACTTTAAACCTGGTCATGAGTTCTGAATTTGGAAATGCCAGTGTTATGTGGGCCTACCTCCAAGTCAGAATGCCCAGGGCAAATCATTTACTTTTTCTCTTCAGTTTCCTGTCACTTACTGAAGTGTAATGATACTGACAACACAGGGTTTAGGCTTAATGTTGATTAAGCATTCTGAAAATTTCAAATACATAGCACAAAGTGGGATAATAGATTATAATAGCCAGTGATGTCTCAAAAACATACTTCAGCACATGACTTCTCAATCCATTGTTATTATTTTATGTAGCCTCTAATATCAAAGAAATTTATTATTGAATAAAGTGTTCTTTATTTAATTAATAAGTATACAATTGAAGTTCACTCTAAACCCTTTAATTATATATATATTTTTAGTATCAGCTTTTTTATTAGCTACACAACAGAATAGTCCACTTATGGAGCTATATGAATTACCTTTTACATGAACTTGGAAATCTGGCTATTTAAAGAAATCTTACAGTAAAGCATTTTATAAGACAAATAATACTCTCTAATTTTGCCTGCTTTTAAAATTTGCCTTTTCATCTCAGCAGTTTGCATTAGGCAGGCTGACCTTGTATTCTTTTTCTTTTTCTTTTTCTTTAATGCATAAAGAGCTCAAAAATGAATTAGAAAGATCCTAACAGAAATGTGGTGAAGGACACGAGCAGAGAAGTCACACAACCCAAAGAAACACGTGGCAAATAAATACATTCTAAGATGTTCTTGTGGGTGGGGGCGGCATCCTGCAGCTCCTGTCTCAGGACCCCAGGTGTGCTGCTCAGCTGCTTGCCTGGATGCAGATAGGCTAAACCCTTTTTTAAAAAACTAACACTTTAAAAAATAAAAAAATAAAAAAATAAATAAATAAATAAAACTAACACTTTAAATCTCTACCCCGCCCCCATAGCTTTTAATCAGAATTCCACTTCCATACAAGTAACAATTTCTCCTCTGTGCTTCTTCTCCTCTTCTTTCCTGTACTTAACTTCTGGTAGTGGGCTAATGAGCAGTATATTAGCCAAAATTCTGGCAGGAAGGAGGGGGGGGGTTGGGGGGAGGGGAATATGACAAATGTGGAAATTTATACTCAATTTTTCTCACATGGTATAAGATGCAAGCTCTCAGACTCTGGACCCAAACTGGGGTTTGAATCCTGGCTCTGTTACTTCCTAACTGGGTGACCTTGAGTAATTTACTTCTTTGCCTCAGTTTCCTCATCTCGAAAATTAGAATAATAATATTTACCTCATGGGGTTGTTCTCAGAATTAAAGCAGTGAAAACGATTTGTGCACTGCCTGATACAAAGCAAAATCTCAACCTGGGTTGTCACTGCTGTTACTCATAATGTTGCAGCCAGCAAACCTGAGGGAGGCTCACTAGCCTTATTGGAAAGATCAAAAAAATCAAGACAGAGGTTAAGTGGTAATAGTATGATTGGTAAAGTGCTTTGCAGTTGGTGTAAAGCATTTGGCCCTGTCCTCCTCCACACCATGTATGATGATGTGCACATTGTACCCAGAGAAGATTTGCAAGTTATCCAGGGGATGGGGTTTGTGTAGACCCCAAACAGAAGGAAGGCCTGGGGACTTTCCATCTTGGCAGGAAAGGATCCTGGAGTGGAGGGTAGGAAGGAGGCCATTGAGGGTCATGACTGCTTTATTCCTTGCTGTCTACAGGAGAAGAATTCTGCAGGAGTCAGAACAGTGTGATAGTTAAAAGGGCAGCCTCAAGCAACGGACTGCCTTGTATTGAAGCCATGTCTAACTTACCTCATCTGTAAAATGGGATAGTAACAGTACCCACTTCACTCAGCTATGATGGGGATTAAATGAGCTAGAATATGCACAGTGTATACCACATGGCATAGAGTATAAGCACTTAAAATGACCTAACTCAAGATTCCTGACCACCAGTAAATGTGTCGGCCACAGTGTGATAGGAGCTTGTACACATTTCTTTGCTGGACATCTCCACCTACGTGTCCCATTAGCACTTGAAACTCAGAATGTTCAAAGCTGATGAACTCATCCTTTTTTTCCCAAAACCTGTTCCTCATACAGTATTTCTGACTTTTGTGAATGGCACCATGATCAACCAGGCACTGGAACCAGAAAACTGGAGTCAATCTATTCTCCTTTTCCCTGCTGTCTTGCACATACAATCACAGTCCAAGACTATAAAAGTGTCTCCAGTCTGTCTCATTCTCCTATTCCCACTGATATTGACTCAGCTCAGGCCCTTGTTATCTTTTGCCCTGTCTATGTATGCAGTAGTCACCTGACCCTTGTAGACAGCAATCTCAGTGTGGTTTTTACTCCACTGAGTATCAGGCAGTGCACTAATTGTTTTCACTGCTTTAATTCTGAGAACAACCCCATGAGGTAAATATTATTATTCTAATTTTTGAGATGAGGAAACTGAAGCAAAGAAGTGAATTACTCAAGGTCACACTTCACTCCACTTCACTTCACTTCTCCAGTCTGCAATCCATTCTCTCTTAGGCTTCCACAGGGACCTTTCTGAAATGCAAAACTGACAGTATCTCCCCACTTTAAAACACTTCCTTGACTCTCCAATGCCCACCAGGATTAAGTGCAAATTCAATAGCACAGCACAGCTCAGCCCCCAGGATCTGGCCCTGACTACCTGTCCTCATCAGCTCTTGCCTTCTCCCTCACACCCTATGCTGCAGCCTGGCCAAGCTGGTGACAGTTCCCAGGATGCTGTGGCAAGTCTCCATGTCTTTGCTTCACCACCCCCTCTGCCTGTGATGCTCGGCACCCCTTGTCCACCCAAGTCCTTACTCATCTGTCACAACTCATCTCAAGAACTCCTATTCTTTGAAACCATTCCAGGCCGCCCTCCTCAAGTAGAATTGGCCATTCCCTGGTTTGTGCTCTCAGCATAAGCAGCTGCATCTCTCCTCTAGCATCTGTAATAACTTATGATGCCTGTCAGCATGCCTTATTTTCCTTTTTGGCCATAAAGCTAATGTGGAATGGGATACTACCGTGCCATAAAAAGGAATGTAATTCTGCCATCCGACTTATGATGCCTGTCAGCATGCCTTATTTTCCTTTTTGGCCATAAAGCTAATGTGGAATGGAATACTACCGTGCCATAAAAAGGAATGTAATTCTGCCATCCACAGCAACATGGATGAACTGAGAGAAAATTATGTTAAGTAAAATAAGCTAAGCACAGAAATAAAAATACCTTGTGTCCTCACTCATAAATGGGAGCTGGAAAAAAAAGAAAGAAAAAAAAAAAGGAAGAAAGATACAACAATCACAGAAATTCATTGAAATTTCAAAAGGAGAGAACAGAGCTGAGGACAACAAAGATGGGAGAGGGGGAAGGGGTTGAATGAATTAGCAAGAAATTGGTAAAGAGCCATAAAAAATGATTTATATTATATAATGATAAATGTAGTAATTATCATGATTTGAGGATCACATATTGCACACAGGTATTGATAGTCAATGCTGTCCCCAATAGATATGTACAATCAATTATGTTTTGATTAAAAATTAATAATTAATTAAAAAATAAAAAAGTCATTGTGGGCAGAGACCAAAGTAGACTCATACATCTAGTCCTAGCCCCTGGCCAGGGCCCTGTCCCTAGCACATGCTAGTGACCAAGTAAATGAATTCACCTGAGCAAGTATTTTAAAGAGCATTTATAGCTACCATTTCTTGAGTATGTGCTATCTAAGTGCATTTATGTGTATTTTCTCATTTAATCTTCTAACAACACATAACAGAGGTACCATATCATTATTATGCCATTTTACTGGGGCTAAGAGAAGTCAAATAACTTGCCCAGGGTCACAGAGCTGGTAAGTGGTTTGGTCTTGGATCCAGCTCTTTCTTACCCCAAATCAACTACTCTGTCATGCCTCCAACTCTCAGTAAATCAAGCCCTTGAGGGAAAGAGAAATATTTACAGCTTTTCTCAAAGCTCAGTTTCTAGAACCTTATAGGAAACCAGGATGTTTAGCCCAGAAGGACAGGAGTCCCCAAGACCATCCTAAAGGGAGGAGAGACCCTGGCTGGAGAGCTTGTTATGACAATAGACATTTGCTGTTTGCAGATGGATTTTTGAAGGTATTTGGGGTTAAAGTGAAACAACAAAGTCACTGAAAATGAATTACAGTACATCACTCTAGTGTGTTCACGTTTCAGGAAAAGCCGGCAGACCTGTTCTGTGGTGCATACTGAATTTACTTCCTAATTTGCTCCCCCAGACTTCATTTTGGCCTTGGGCCATCTCCTTATTAAAAGGGCATTGTTCTATGTTTATTATCCAGGGTGAACCTGCCTTGCCACTGCTTCATCCAGTTACTAAAAACTATAGCCAGTGAGACCCAGCCTGGTGCAATGGCAGCCAACGCTGGGTGTGGGCAACATGGGTGCAGTTGGCTTGAAAACTCCGGAACAGTAAAATTTACACCTTCAGGGAAGGGAAAGTTTTCATCTGGAACTTCAGGTGATTTTTTTTCCCCTCCTAGGTGAGCCAGGAAACTATTCCAAGCACGTTTGCTACCTGCTTACCCCTCTCTGCGTTGCCATTCTTTCATCCAAGTATGCACAAGAGCATTAGCTTGTATGTGTGCTGAAGGACTTTGGAAATGAAGTCTTTACACCAATAAATGTTGTCATTACTCTGCTGTCACTGTACTTTCCTTTTAGATGGCTCCACTGAGTAGCTAAAATTGTTGGTATTTTCTTTTTAATTTAACAAAGTATTGTATTTGGTACAATATCAACATATTTAGTAGACATATTGCATAAAAGGCCTTTTGGGTCAGATAGGCATTTTAAACCTACCAAAAAAAGTGCTTTTATTAAACCATGTGAATACTGTGAAATTTCCTGAGACCAGCAAAATTTTTTATTAGTATCAATACTCCGAATTTAATTTTGCTTATTGATTCTAACTTTGTAAAGATAGAGAGAAAGAAATAGCACTTGTCAGCATTTATGATGTATTGAAAACCATAAGAGACAATTAATGTACCTCATTTAATCCTTACCATAAACTTCAAGGCAGGTACTGTGATCTCCATCTAAGCAAGAGGAAACAGAAAAGATATCCAGAAAAGAGTATCTTGAATGTTATAAACACAAACAAACGATAAATGTTTAGGTGGTAGATATACTAACAGTTCTGATTAGATCATTATACAATATATGCATGTATTGAGTATCCTGTAAACATGTATAATGAAAAAATAAAATTCAAAATTCAAAAAAAAAAAAAAAAAAAAACAAAAAAAAAAAAAAAAAAAAGCAATACTACTAAAAAAAAAAAAGAAGAAACTGAGACTCCCAAGAGCCAAGTTACTTGCCCAAGGCTGGGTTGAAACCCAGAGCTGTCTGGTCCCTCCCACAGAGTGTTCTCTACAGATCCAAATTGATTTGTTTTGGAGAAGGAAAGTGTGCTGCCGTCAGCTCTGCCTCTTTTTGAAGACCTGTTTTCTAGTTCTATGTCTTCCATAGGTACGGTTCCAACATTAACCGTGCAGCTCTAAAATAGTAGTGGAGTGAAAGAGCCGTACAAAGACGTGTAATAGCATTCTCTGCCCAAGGTTCCTTATTCTCAACCCAAGCCTCTTCCAAGTTCCTGATGAAGCAAAGAAAATTAGATGGTAGGAGAGTGAGGCATTTACCTAGATAGCTGGAATCAGGTAGAAGGAGTTGAGGGCAAAGGAAAAGGGCAGGTTAACTCCTTTGGGAGGTCAGAATGGGAGAAATTTTGCTCTACTTAGAGGTGAAGTAGAAACTTGGAATGTTTCAGGGAGGAAATAGCATTTGAGCACAGTCTTGGTCTTGAAGGATAGGGGAAAATCCTTTCCAAGCAAAAAAGGAAACTGTGTGAACAAAGACACAAGGGAGGCAGGAAAGTGAGCACATTGGTGGGAAATGGGGTATTAACAGTGCTGTATTATCAACATTGCTACTCATAACCACACTGCAGCTCCAGCATGTGGTGCCAGAGTACATTCCATAGCCAAGCATACTAGAAGCATCTATTGCTGGGGGAGCAATTTTTCAATTGATAGACACATCTGGAAATTCTCCCTTTTGAATGTTATTATCTGTTTGCGTAGAAGCAGTCATGTTGATTAATGTCGATTTTAAGATCCTGTTTCATTTTGCTCTCACAGAAGGAAACTCCACTTGCCAACGCTGCCTTCTGGGCTGCAAGGAGAGGAAATCTGGCACTGCTGAAGCTGTTGTTGAACAGCGGCCGGGTGGACGTGGACTGCAGAGACAGTGTACACATGGATTTGGTATCCGCATGCCCAGAGCACCTTGCAAATACATTTCCCTTTGTGGTGCTTGTTTGCTTGCTCGTGTTTGCTTGCAGTATCCTTTTTAGAAAGCCCAAAGTACTGTGGTGAACTTAAAAACATATGGGGAGAAGCCAGAAAGGAAAGGAAGCAGTTACATGCATAAAACAGAAGGCGGCCACCCTAAAGAAAGAGGCACTGCATTGGCAATCAGAATTGGCAAATTCCGAGAAAAGGCTGTTCAGTGAAAGAATGCAAACCACTGCTTTCATGAAAAGATGAAGATAATTCAAAGTACAAGCGGGCTGCCGTGGATGTGGGAGTTATGTTTTTTTCTAGAAGGAGGAGAAAACTGAGAAACCGACCCTCCACCCAGCCTCTTATCCTTTTATTACCTTTTGCAAACAAAATACACTAATTGGAAATGAAGAGGGGAAAATTAAAATAGACACTATTGCCCGCTGGCAGGACCACTTAGTCCTTTCCCTCCCCTGTTAGAGGCAATAATTTCTCTGTGCTTGGCAGGACTTCTCCACCCCTCTGTGGATAGGAGGACCTCAGAGAAGAGAGCGAGTGAGCAGAGATGTTTTGATTTTAGGATTTGAATACAAGTTTTTCAAAGGAGCCTTATTGTTTCCTGAGAACAGGGTGTGCCATTTCCAGCTTTTATTGCTTGAATTTGGAAAGTGAAATCTGCCACCAGCCTAAGAGTAAAATAGCAAAGTTTGTTCCAGTTTGCCCTGGGGCATGGGGCAGGATATCTTGGGTTTGCACCTCCAGTTCCACGCAGCACCTTCTCCAGCTGGCTGTGTGTCCCAGGGTCTGAACTATATGGGCTGCCCCAGTGGACTCGCTTCTTTCTGGTCTCCAGTTGGGTTTGGCCAATTGGAGCATTGGCAGGAGTCAGAGGGTGGGAGAAGAGGGACATGGGGGAGCCCAGTGCCCTCCCTGATCTGTTTGGCAGTGGCCCTCTTATTCTCTGCATCCCGGGAGCTGCTCCCTTCCCCTCACACCTTCAGACCTGGTCATGGAGTGCCACTGTTACTAGCTCCTGTCCTATACTGTTCTTTGTAGTTGCCCTACACCGAGGCCACAGCTTTATAAACAGTTTCTTAATTAAACTTTCTTCCAGTTATCCCAATTTGAATGTACCTTCTGTTCCTTGCTAGAACCCAGACTGATATGGGGTCTTGGGCATCTGTGAACTGGCCATTCTAGTCTTACTCAGGTCTCACTGGGTCAGTTCCTACCCCGCACTGGGGAGAACTGTGGATAGGAATGCCAGTTTTCACTGTGGCCTCACCCACTGGGCACTTTGATGACCACTTTTCCTCTTTTTCTCAAAGTTACCCCTTTTCAGGCACCCCTCTGACTTCCTCCTGACTTGTAGCTCCCTGGGGCCACCCTACAATGCTGCATACCTCCTGCCTCCAGATAGCACCCCACACACTCAGCCTTTCCAGGGCCTCTCTACCTCCTTTCCTTCAGAGCTCACACTCTGTCTCTGTCTGTCTGCTGGGTGACCAGTAGCTCTTTTGACCAAAAAGTTTGCTTCCATGAATAGACACTAATATGTGTATGGGTTACCCCTCCTTGATTAAATCAGAAAGTCATTTTATCAGGAGCTGTCTGGAGAGATGATTCTTTAACCCAGAGGAGCAGTCTGAATGATGGTAATTTCAGACATCTCGTTTATTTGGAAAAGGCCTCTGAGGTTGGTGGTGACTGAGGGGCAGGGAGATATTTGGAAACAGTGCAGGCCTATGCTCATCTCAGAATGTCACTGGCTGAGTTTCTGCCTCCTCCATGTGCCACCCGAACATGGAGTCTGGGTTCCAGGACAGTTTCTTATAGGGCTGATTGATCACTTGTCTAATATTGCCCTCGCTGATGGGGCCAAGCCCCAGGGTCACCTGGGAAGCCTGAGAGAGCTGTTAGAGTGCAAGGAGAGGCCCATGGGCTTTCTTGGGAGTTGTTTCCAACCTCAATTACAAGGGTACTTCAAAAAAGTTCATGGAAGGACATGTGTTAACTTTTAATTATGTTTTCCACAACTTTTTTAATTACCCTCAAAAGACCAGGTTGAAACTTTTCCCACAAATAGTGTTGTAAAGAACAAATACTTTATCTCTACACTACCCACTATCACCAAAGCTTTGATTGTTTTCCACAACTTTTTTAATTACCCTCAAAAGACCAGGTTGAAACTTTTCCCACAAATAGTATTGTAAAGAACAAATACTTTATCTCTACACTACCCACTATCACCAAAGCTTTGATGTGCTAACATACATCTTCAATTCATAGATTAAAGCTGTTTTTACATGATATTTGCATTTTCTACTTTGCTCATCTCTCTGACACACATTTACCGCAAGGATGTACAATGGCAAGATTCTTTTAGCCTTTTTAGATATATTAATGTATGCATTTCACGGTCTCTTGTTTTGGACTTCACTACATTTAGGAGGGTACTTCAAAAACTTAGTGGAGGGCTGGCCCCGTGGCTCACTCAGGAGAGTGCAGTGCTGGGAGCGCAGCGGCGCTCCTGCCATGGGTTCGGATCCTATATAGGGATGGCCGGTGCGCTCACTGGCTGAGCACAGGGCAGGCGACACCAAGCCAAGGGTTACGATCCCCTTACCGGTCACAAAAAAAAAAACCACTTAGTGGAAAAATAGCATTAAAAGGTAATACTAATCTTCCTATAAACTTTTTGAAGTATCCTTGTACATTTATATATGCTCTGTTCAAAACCAGTTAGTTCTTAAAAAAATACATTTTAACATTAGTCAATGCAATGAAATAACCTTAATCTTTAGAGAATGAATCATTCAAACTAATACACTTTAATAAAGGAAACTTATTTATTATTTTTAATTGATACATAATAATTGTACATATTTATGGGA
>NW_007727494.1:60237-62509 GCF_000696425.1 Galeopterus variegatus | reverse complement strand
GGCGCTCCTGCCATGGGTTCGGATCCTATATAGGGATGGCCGGTGCGCTCACTGGCTGAGCACAGGGCAGGCGACACCAAGCCAAGGGTTACGATCCCCTTACCGGTCACAAAAAAAAAAACCACTTAGTGGAAAAATAGCATTAAAAGGTAATACTAATCTTCCTATAAACTTTTTGAAGTATCCTTGTACATTTATATATGCTCTGTTCAAAACCAGTTAGTTCTTAAAAAAATACATTTTAACATTAGTCAATGCAATGAAATAACCTTAATCTTTAGAGAATGAATCATTCAAACTAATACACTTTAATAAAGGAAACTTATTTATTATTTTTAATTGATACATAATAATTGTACATATTTATGGGATACAGTGTGATGTTTTGATACATGAATACAATGTGTAATGATCAAATCAGGGTAATTAGCATATCCATCACCTTGAACATTTATAATTTCTTTATGTTGGGAACATTCAAAATCCTCTCTTCTAGCTATTTGAAAATAGAAACTAAATCGTTGTTAACTATAGTCATTCTATAGTGCTGTAGAGCACTAGAACTTCTTCCTATTTTCTAGCTGTAATTTTGAATTCATTAACTAACGTCTCCCATCCACCGTCCCCTCTTCTCAGCCTCTAATAACCACTATTCTTACTCTCTACTTCTATGAGATCAACCTTCTAGCTCCCACAAGTGAGTGAGAACATGCGGCATTTGTCTTTCTGCACCTGGCTTATTTCACTTAACATGTCCTCCAGGCTCATCCATGTTACTGTGAATGACAGGATCTCATTCTTTTTTATGGCTGGATAGTGTTCCATTTTGTATATATACCACATTTTCTTTATTCACTCATCAGTTGATGGACACTTAGATTGATTCCATGTCTTGGATATTGTGAATAATGCTGCAGTGAACATGGGAGTACAGATTTCTCTTTGGCACGCTGATTTCTAAAGGATTTTTTGTATTGTTTAATACAATACTTCTCTATTCTCTTTCTCCTTTGTCTCAACCTGACTTTTTCTCAATTGACTTTGATGTAGAATTGAAATACAATCTATGAAGAAGTATTCTTGTTCCTTGTTTGATTCATCTTTCCTTTAAAACAGATGAGCCTAACATTTTTTATTTTCTTTTTCACATATCCAAATTAAGTGTTTGGTACTTCCTCTGGCTCATGATTGATTTTTATTTTGAGACCAGTGTGACCCATGATAAAAAATGTTCTCATCTCTCATGTAAAAGGCTATATTCATAGCTTGTCTAGTTGGATTGGCTTTAAACCAAGTGTCTTAATTTATTCAGGCTGATATAACAAAGTACCTTAGACTGGGTCATTTATAAACAACAGAAATTTATTGCTCACAGTTCTGGAGGCTAGGAAGCCCACGATCAAGGCACCAGCAGATTTCTGTGTCTGGTAAGGGCTCGCTTTCTGCTTCATAGATGGTATCTTTCGGCTGCTTCTTCACACAGCAGGAGAGGCAGGGAAGCTCCCTTCAACCTCTTTTATAAGGACACTAATCCCATTCATGAAGGCAGAGCCCTCATGACTTAGTCACTTTTCCAAATGCCCCACCTAGGGCTGAGCCCGTGGCGCACTCGGGAGAGTGCAGCGCTGGGAGCACAGAAGCGCTCCCGCTGCAGGTTCGGATCCTATATAGGGATGGCCGGTGCGATGCACTCACTGGCTGAGCGCGGTGCGGCTGGTCACAAAAAGGACAAAAAAAAAAAAGTGCCCCACCCATTAATACTACTGCAATGGGGATTAAGTTTCAATGTGAATTTTGGAGGGACACATTCAAACCATAGCACCAAGAGTTCTCCTAGCTGCTTCATAAATAGAGATTTCTCACATTTGAGAAGAGATTAGTAATACCAAGCTTTGCCACTCCAGTCCTGGAGAATACAGAGAAAGGAGTTCAACTGAATAATCGATGGTAGCCTATATGAAGGTCTTAAATCCAAATGCCAAATATGCTCACATGGGGTAGAAGAAATATCATAGCACACTTTTATGAGGCCATTAGCTTTTCTTGACTCTACTTGTACTTTTTATATAAAGCAAACAAGACTTTCCCAAAATTAGCATGATCATTCACAGAAGTCAGCAAAAGCCAGATGATAACCTAACATTTACTGAACTATCACACTGTTATTTTAATATCTAACACACACTTACTGAACTAATATCTAGCATTACTATGCTAATAACATTGCTTTAATTGTCCCATTTACTAATTGAATTGACTCAGACAGATACTT
>NW_007727494.1:54710-59776 GCF_000696425.1 Galeopterus variegatus | reverse complement strand
TTTTATGAGGCCATTAGCTTTTCTTGACTCTACTTGTACTTTTTATATAAAGCAAACAAGACTTTCCCAAAATTAGCATGATCATTCACAGAAGTCAGCAAAAGCCAGATGATAACCTAACATTTACTGAACTATCACACTGTTATTTTAATATCTAACACACACTTACTGAACTAATATCTAGCATTACTATGCTAATAACATTGCTTTAATTGTCCCATTTACTAATTGAATTGACTCAGACAGATACTTATATTATTCCTTCATTTTACAAATGAACAGAATGAGACTTTGAAAGACTCTGTATTGTGGCCGAGATCACCCTGTCAGTGACCATTCAACTGCACTGCCTTCCTACAAAATCCCACACGTGGAAATAACACAACGCCTCTAAACTTCACTTAATCGCCCTAGGCCTAATGAACCTTCCTCACGTGCAGAACCATCTGTCTTTCTTGTCATCCTTTCCTGAGAGGCCTGTTGCAGAATAGCGAAGGTGGTGGTTAAGGTTACAATTTCAAGCCCTTGAAAACAACTGTAAATTAAACTACAAAAGTCTGCTATAACTGGAAGGGTCCTATCACAGGGTGTGCTTCAAGTCCTTGAAGCTTCAAGCGACCTTGGTGATCATCCCACCCAAGCCGTAATTTTAGAGATGAAGTAAGTGAGCCCCAGTAGTTGTAAGCAACTTGCCCCAGTTATGGTGTTGGTTGGTGACAGAGGTGGACCTAGACCCCACGGTTCCTGACTATCAGTTCTGTAGTCTCTCATTTCATCACTGTGCCATTCATTTTTACCTGAGTCATTTTGAAGATAAAGCCTTCTAAATACAGAAAACCAAATGGTACCATTTAACCCACTTTTTGCATTAATAGCAGCGTTTTGGCTCAGGAATCATTTAATGTGAATTATAGTATGAGACCATTCCATCACTGCTGCCTTAAAGTGCAATAGTTGTGTTTCACTTGGACTGTGTTTCAGAAGGTAATGGAAGTAAGTGAATTTTTAAATTGAAAATTCCAACCTCAGCAGTTTGTTGCTTTGCTGTTTCCCATCTAGTCTGCATGATAAGATTATTCATGAGGCACTTTCATCACTGCAGGAAATTTTGCACTTGAATGTGTTCTGAGTGGAGCTGATGTCGCTGCAGTGTCTTCTCCAGGACCCCTCTCTGACATAATGGTGGCCTAACTGTTCATCTGTCTCTCCTCCCTCCAGCATGGCACCACGCTCCTCATGGTCGCCTCCTATGCTGGTCACATAGACTGTGTAAGGGAGCTGGTTCTGCAAGGAGCGGACATCAATCTCCAGAGAGAGGTAGGTTAGGTTTTACACTTGTCTGAAGACGACCAGGCTAAGAGATCTGAAGTTTTCATAATAGTGAACTGGTAAGGAGCACAAAAGTCACTGGTGCTTTTCTCCTACATTAAAGCCCATTGCAGAGTTAATTGTGCCTAAAATAAGGTCCAGGAATGGACCGTCGGTGGTTCTGTAGTTGAGTGTATTTTGTCAGGCACGTCTGAGGTAACCAGACCTTTCACCACACTTTTCAAACACTCATACATTTTGTCTCAAGCTCAAATTAGTTCTTCCTTCCTCCCTTGGGATGAGATGCCATAGAATACATAGGATTTTCATAGAGATCATTAGATTTTTAGGTTTGAATCACCAACCTATTCGTAATGGGACTCATTTGCTAGGACCTCTTAGTCATCTTTGCTGAACCATGTTTTCAAAGGACTTTTCTGACTGGCCATATATTAAATAAGCTGTCCCCCAAAAAACATGTGGGTGAACATTGGACTAAAATGTGAGTCTGTTGCCGTACTTCATTCGAGGGAAATCTCAAGAGTTTGATCTCACCAGAGGATCTATTCTGAAGATCTCACCGATCTACAGAAGCAGTAGGGAGGCTGGGGCGTTCTAACATACTTTGGGGTTCAGGTCTGAGGTGGCGCCATATATTTCCTAACTGACATAAGACCCGGTCAACTAACCTTTATGGAGACACATGCTCAGGTCATCCCCAGAGTGAATCTGACCTCTCGGTTCACACTGACTCAGACCTGAGATGGACATCCTGGGCAAGCTCCCAACCAGGCTGGAGCATTGGTTTTCCTTGGTCCAGTCTCATCCCAGGACCTGCTTTGCAATTCGTGTTTCTGAAGACAATTCATCAGCCAAACTTTCATCAATCCAAAATGCCCCATTCTTCCTGTCAGGACCGACACCGCTACGTGGAGCAAATTAGACACACCAGGTTTAAGGGCTGTGTCAGGAGTACCAAGGAACATCCAGAAGTCCCTGCTATCATCCTTCTGGGTGTTGGAGGCCTTGGCTGTGGACCATGAAAGAGTGACAAGTGACACTTGGCTGCGGCTCCTGGGGTCTGGTTCTCTGTAGCCCTGGATCAGCAAGACTCATCCATTGAAAGGAACGGTACAGAGGGACTACTGCAAATTCAATCAATCTTTTCACAAATAGATTCGTTTAAGCAATTTTCATAACACTAGATCATTGTTTTAGGCCATTTTCACTTCAGCATTTAATTTCCCCCTGGGATGAAAATGTTTGGACCCATTTAGCTTTATAGTTTAAAATTACCCTTATCTTTTTATTTTTCTTCTGTGCTTATAGTCCTTGTTTATTGTAACTTTAAAGAAAAGACAAGTTTTCTTTAATGAAACAATGTGGTCCAGATTTGCTTATTCGAAAAACTTTATCCTGAAGGGCAGGTTTGACATGCACAAAAGTCTCTTTAGAACAACTGAGAAAAAGCAAAAGGCAGGGAGGAATATTTGATTTCTAGCCAATGTACAGTTTTTATGGTTTTATATTTATCTTTTTGGTTCCAATTGCTGAACTAATCTTAGAGATGAAAACTCTTGTATACTGAGAACAATAGCCCTTGAGGACTTACCAAAGTGTACTCAGTTTAGAGGTAACCTGTGTGGCTCAAATGATGATGCTGTATAAGTTCCTGGTGGTCCCCTGCGTTTCCTGAGACCATGCCAATCTGGGGTGATAGAGCTGCTAAGCCAGATGGGGGACTCCAACCTCACTCACCTGTTTTGGAAGCTGAAAGAGAGTGCCTTGCACTGCTTTGGAACTTACTCTTATAGCAGTTTTCTACCTTAGTCCATTGTTAATCCATTTTGCGGTATCAGAAAATTTGTTTCCTGAAAAAGTACCTGCCATTGTTCTGAGGCTGGCTATCTAGATACACCGAGCTTGCTAGAGAGACAAACTGAAAGCTAATGGTCCTGAAAGACCATCGCTTTAGAGAGCCAGCAGTATTGGCTGATCATAACTGTCAGGCGTAGGAGCTGCAAATGCAGTTGGCCTGAAGCCCTGGGTTTCAGTAGTAAAGCACACACATTTAAGACCTTTATTCACATTCCAGACTGAAGTCTAGCTCCTGTTATAATACAGATTATAATAAAACAGATTATATAATGCAGATTGCTGCATTAATTTGCATAATGATTGATAGTATGTTCCGAAATTGGCTCAAACTGCTGTAATTATTTGTGTAATTAATGTGTCAAGAAAGTTTCTTGAAAAACATATTCTTTCTCTTAATAAAGAAACACCTCCTAGAAAGAGCCCCTGATAGTCTCTAAAATTTAATGTATATTAAGAAGGTGAGAGTTTTCCTATTCTAGCCAAGTTTCTTCATCCAGACCTGTTTACACCTTAAGGTTTCTGGAACCGGCCATCCTCCACTGTGAGAAAGCAAAGGGAGAAATCTTCCCACTGGTTTCTGTGGAAACCAAGGAGAAGGTCCCTCCTGCACTGTGGGTAAAGGCTCTGCGATGGCCACATTGCCTGTGCCTTCCTGGGGCAGAGTCTGGTTAGGGGCACAGCCTGAGATAGAGGGTCAGATCTGGGAAGGTGTGTGGTGTTCTGCCTCAGTGGTGGGTCTCATTGCTTCCCACCATGCACGCACACAAACCCACACATGCACACAGATGTGCACGCACACACACAGGCCCTTAAGAACGCATAAGACATGCTATCCTCAGCTTCTCACACCTGAGCGAGAACCTACCACCTGAACAGTTCTGGGTAAGTTGTGGAAAGAAGGGTGTCTTTTTACTGTGCCTGGGAAAGTGTAGTATGTATTAGCATCATCCCAAGCTCAAAGAATGGAAGTGAGATATATACTGCCCACAAGAGCGGCATTGTAATTTTGCTATTATTACCCAATGATTTGGGTACCAAACTTTGAGTAAATTTGTAAAAGTGGCTGGGAAGGAAGGATGCAAAAAATTGTGTCTCAGAATATCATAATTGGTTTAAAATTTGGAATCAGCCTCCTGCATGGCAGACAGAAAGTCTTCTTGTTAATATGTCTGATTTTGAGAAATGGCAAAAGATGTGATTAACAATTTTGAAGAGGTCATGGAAAAATAGAATTGAAAGAAAATATGAATCTTTCCACGAACTTTTTGAAGTGCCATTTTTTACTCTGGGCTCACAATTAGAGAAGTCTGTGGGTGAATTATTTAGACTCTTTCTTGCACTGGTAGCTTTTTTTCTCTGGGACACTAAATTTTATAAACAGAATTCTACCAGAATTCTTTTCTGTATTAATGAATGCTAGTGTTTCCCAGACATTATGCCAAATGTATTCATTTTTTGTGGCTGCTGTAACTAATTGCCACAAACTTGGTGGCTTAAAACAACAAGAATTTATTTTCTCACAGTTCTGCAGGCCAGAAGTTCAAAATCAAGGTGTGGGCAGGGCCACACTCTCTTTGGAGGCTCCAGGGGAGAACTTATTCCTCACCTCTTCCAGCTTCTGTTGGCTCTCAGGGCCACAGCACTCCAGCCTCTGCCTCTGTGGTCACGTTGCCTCTTCACTATGTCAAATATCGTTCTGCCTCATTCTTTTTTTTTTTTTTTCTTTTTTTTTTGTCTTTTGACTTTTTCCGTGTCCGGCAACGGATCGCAACCCTCAGTGTTGCCCCTGTACCAGACCGGACCGGCAACGGGACCGCAACCCTCGGTGCTGCTCCCGCACCTCGCTCAGCCGGTGGGGGGCCGGTCTGTAGGTGGGGTCT
>NW_007727494.1:52288-53791 GCF_000696425.1 Galeopterus variegatus | reverse complement strand
TTTTTTTTTTTTTTTTCGTGACCGGCAACAGATCGCAACCCTCAGTGTCGCGCCCGTACCAGACGGGACCGGCAACGGGACCGCAACCCTCGGTGCTGCTCCCGCACCTCGCTCAGCCAGTGAGTGGCCGGTCTGTATGTGGGATCTGAACCCTCGGCGGGAGCGCCGCCATGCTTCCCAAGTGGCGCACTGTAGCAGTGCGCCACCGGGCCGGCCCTGCCTCATTCTTTTTTTAAAAAAATTTTTTGATTGTGGTAACATAACATTTACCATTTTTAAGTGCACAGTTCAGTGGTATTAAGTACATTCACAATGATGTGCAACCATCTCCACCATCCATCTCTATATCTCTTTTCATCTTATAAAACTGAAACTCTATACCAATTAAGCAACACCTCCCCATTCCTCCCTCTGCTGACCCCTGGCAGCCACCATCCTACTTTTTGGTTCTATGAATTTGACTACTTTAGATATCACAGTAGAATCATACAGTACTTGGCCTTTGCGGACTGGCTTATTTCACTTAGCATAATGTCTCCAAGGTTTATCCATGTTGTAACAAATGTCAGAATTTCCTTCCTTTTTAAGCTAAATACTATTCTTTGGGTGGATATGCCACATTGTGCTTATCCATTCATCATCGATGGACACTTGAGCTGCTTCATTTTAGCTTTTATGAATAATGCTTCTGCCTCAGTCATATAAGGATACTCGTCATTGGATTTAGGGTCCATCCAGATACCCCAGGATAAGCTCCTCCTTAAAATCCTTAACTTTTTTGCATCTTTTGCCATGTAAGGCAATATTCATAAATGCCAGGACTTAGGATGGGGACACGTCTTTTGGAGAACTACCATTCATCCCACTACACCAAGAATAAAGTTTTCCTTTTACCTCGTCACTGCTCTGACTAAGGTATAGGATCAGTTCAAATGTAGCCCCTTCCTGGGTTAGAAGGTTTATATGCAAGGATATTGTTTGTTTTCTTTGCAAGTGTATAAATCAAATGTAATGTAACCAAATGTCTTTTAAAGCCACACTCTCTCTCTCAGTCAGGTACAACAGCCCTGTTCTTTGCTGCCCAGCAAGGCCATAATGACGTGGTGAGATTTCTCTTTGGATTTGGAGCATCCACTGAATTTAGGACCAAAGTAAGAGAACTTTCTTGATTTTATATCCTGTTGAAGATCTCAGTAGTCATGAGTATCAGTTTTCTCCTCATCTAAAGTATGAATTTGAGGGCTGGCCCGTGGCTCACTCGGGAGAGTGCCGTGCTGAGAACACCAAGGCCCCGGGTTTGGATCCTATATAGGGATGGCCGGTTAGCTCACTGGTTGAGCATGGTGCTGACAACACCAAGTCAAGGGTTAAGATCCCCTTACCGGTCATCTTTTAAAAAAAAATAATAATAAAAATAAATAAATAGGGCCGGCCCGGTGGCGCACTGCTACAGTGCGCTGCTTGGGAGCGCGGCGGCACTCCCGCCGAGGGTTCGGATCCCAC
>NW_007727494.1:27177-51495 GCF_000696425.1 Galeopterus variegatus | reverse complement strand
AAAAAAAAAAATTTTTTTTTTTCCTTTTTGTCTTTTTTCGTGTCCGGCAACAGATCGCAACCCTCAGTGTCGCGCCCGTACCGGACCGGGACCGGCAACGGAATCGCAACCCTCGGTGCTGCTCCCACACCTCGCTCAGCCAGTGAGCGGGAACCGGTCTGTATGTGGGATCCGAACCCTCGGCAGGAGCGCCACCACGCTCCCAAGCGGCGCACTGTAGCAGTGCGCCACTGGGCCGGCCCTTAATATGATCTGTCATCAAAACTGACTTTGCTTGACAATTGTTCTCATTGTTATTAAATCTATATGCCCTAAAAATGTGATTTTAAAAACAAAAGATACCAGTTCTGTGATAATTATCATATTTCATCTATTCTGTTACTTCATTAGGCAAAGATCTGAGGAAACTGACAGAACAAAGCTTGGAAACAGTGGTGCTCATTGCTGCTATCAAGCAGTTTCTTGATGCCCCCACACACACCGTCCACCACCAGCCTTAGCGTTCAGTCTCCCTTCTCTCCTTTCCCCAACCTTCAGAGTGCAGCTCAAGTGCCCTCCCCTACCACACAGCCTGTCCCTTGGTGAAGCCTTACCCAGCCACGTGCATCCTACCTGCCTGTGAACGCAAGAACTCTTGCAGCAGTGTTTCTCCAAGTGAGGTCCACCTGCCACCTGCATATCACAATCATCCCACACGATTGGTCAAAAGGATATTTCTGTGCTTCACCCCAGACCTACTGAATCAGACCCTCTGAGGGTGGAGCTTCAAGAGTAGGCATTTTGAACCCCCTATGCCCAAATTTAGAAATGACACTATCTTATATTTATGATCTGTACTTTAGAACCAGATTACATGTTCTCGAATTATTTACAATTAGCTCAGATGCCCACATACCAATTTGCAGAGACTAACAAACAACTCAACATTCCTACGTGGCAAAACATAATGCCTTAGCTGCAGCACCTGAGAAAAACCTTTAAGGGTTTTAGTTGACCACAAACTCAATGAGTCAGTAGTGTGATATGGTTGGCATAAAAGCAAATTCTAATTTAGGCCACAGAGATAAAAGTAGAGTAGATGGAACAAAGGAATGTCCCATGCCACATCAGAGCACATCTACTTTACAGTGCTCTGTTTAGTTTTAGGACCCGCACTTTAAAAGAGACCTAATTGGCACACGTTCAGAGGAAAATACTAAGTAGGTGAGAGGCACACAGAACATGCTGCAGTGATCCACTCTTTTATGGATGCAGATCTTATCCCATGAGGACTATGGCCCCAGAGGATTACCCAATAAGAGCAACTAAATCTCAGTGGCCTTCAGCGGGTGGCACCACAGGGAGAAGCCAATGTTTGTCAAGAGTTTCTCTGACCAGAAGCTATGGGAGGCTCTTCTCGTAATTCTAAGATGGAACTGACAAGACTTGGTACAGACTTTCTGTTCTGTGTTTCCAATATTGAGAGGCAAATAAATGATTCTGCATTTGGCCTGGGAATTTTCTAAATTAATCATAATATCTTGGTCAAATAATTGTAATATATCTCTAGGAAGTCGTCTGAGTGTACAACATAATCATGTCTTTAATATGAACTCTGTCATAATTATAAAGAAAAAGTAAAGGGGATTTTTTTAAAAAAGAAAGTGAGTTTGTTATTATCTATGGAAAAATTCTCTTCCAAAGTTTTCACTATGTGAGGAGCATCTGTTTGGTAAAACATGTGCCTGCACTGTCACCAAAGTGTTTATACTTTTTTTGCATGTTCATAGGATGGCGGCACTGCCCTGTTGGCTGCCAGTCAGTACGGGCACATGCAGGTGGTGGAGACCTTGCTGAAGCATGGAGCCAACATCCATGACCAACTTTATGTGAGTGTGTTCCCAGGGGACATCAGGTGGCTACTTGCTCATTCCCTCATCACTCATAATATTGCAGTCTAAATTTGAAATGCCAATTTTCAAAAACTTTTTTTTTTTTTGTCATTTGAAGCATCTTTATTGGTGGTGATACAATGTTCCATTGCATTGCTGTATCAATTTAAACAATTTCATTTAAATGGATATATAGGTTATTTCCCATTTTTTTTCTCTTAGGAAATAATCTGCGTAACCTTCCTTGTAACTGAAACTTTAGCACATCTGTTATTTCTCTGGGATACATGAATACATTTCTAGATGGAAATGACTATGTCAAACTTATTAAGACCTTGAGTTCATTATTGCTAAATTGCCCTCCAGGGAGGGATTTTGTATGTAATTTTATTAATATTATTTTTTACATTCTAGGATGATGTTGTGGAGCAGTTGGGAGGGAGGGAGAGAGGGGAAAGAGGAAAGAAATGTGAAGGAGGAGGGGCAGGATTGAGGCCTGTGGCACCCCCCTCATTCCCACAGGGGAAACCAGGGGGCTTCCAGCGGTGGCCTGGTCATTGCCAGGCTGGGTGCAGATGCCGGGGGGTGTGGCAAAAGCCCTCGCCTCCCACCATCCCAGCTCGGGAACCTGGGGCCCTTCTCTGTGGCTTGGTGGTCATTGCTGGGGTGGTTGCATGTGTTGGGGGGGCGTGGCTGAGGCCTAAGGGCCCCTACCGCCCCGGCTGGGGAGAGCCTGCAGCATGGTCATAGCTAGGCTGCCTGGGTGTGTTGGGGGGGCATGGACGAGGACCTCGTCCCCCACCCTCGGGATTGGTTGTGGGTGTTGGGGAATATTGGTGAGGCCCCCAGCCTTCCCCCATTTCTGGCTTGGTAGCCCAGGGGACTTCCAGTCCTTCTAGGTGTTACAGGTGTTCTTTGGTGAAATGAGACCTTTACTAGTTAATATCAAACTTTGTCTCTGGTTGCAGTTACTTTGTTCTTTCTTTCATTTCTGTGTTGGATTATTTGCTGTTCCCACCATTTAAACTCTGTGCTGGAACTAATTTGTTGTCTTTTGTTTACTTCTAAAGTGGGGGAACTTCCTGTGGGGACCAGCACTTGAGCTGTGTGGTTGAACTGCATTGCTGCTTTGCTGTTGATTCCCTGGGGAAGGCTTTTTGTGCAGCTCAGATTTTAATGGTTGACTTTATAGGTACTTCCAGCTCGCCTGTGATCTGGTGCACCTGGGTTGTGTAGAAGCACTGATGTGGGCCTGAGTCTTTTTATCAAACTGCACCCCATGCAATTCTATATTCCTGACCAGGCTCCTCTGAGTGGTCCTTCGCTGATTAGGGTCAGGTCAGCTGTCCTTGCTGGGCCCCAGTGCTCTCCTGGTGGGCCCATCTCCCCCACTGTCCATGCTGCAACACTTCCCATGGGATTGGCCCTGCGCCGGTCCCTTGCGATGACTCACCGGCCTCTAAGTGGCTCCTTTTCCTCAGTTGTGGCTCCTTGCTCCTATGTGGGTCCATGGGAACCCTATTAGTGATCTTGCTGGCCTGGGGGCCACCATGGCCCTCTTCTCTCCTGCCACCTCCAAGCAATTTCATCCGAAGAGCACAGCTGTGGCTTTTGCCAGCTCCTGCTCTGTGTGCTCAGCAGCTCCAGCCTGGACACTACCGAGGCTCAAAATGGTTAGAGCAGTTTTTTCTTTCTCTTAAGTATATGGACTTGCTGAAAACCAAATTAAATTCTCCTGTTGTAGAGTTATTTGTGAGGAAGCACACAAAGAGGAGAAATCAAAGTATCTGGAAGAAAAGTGAGGTTGGATAGATGAAGACTTGTGAAATATATCCACACCATTCACTTTTGAAAGGTGTCCACTGCTAGTATGGGTCTGTTTGCAGCTACTTGGCAATTAGCATATTACCCAATGGCCCTTTTAATTGCCACTGTAATTCCATAGGATTTGTGGCAAATGTTATTCCAGTTTTGTAGGAAAAAATAAAATATGGGGAGATGAAGTGACTTGACAGAGTCTAATTTTGAGGAGTGGTTGAATTCCTACCTCCAATTACCTAGGAACCATATTTTAGGCTATCTTACAACTAGATATTTAGCCCTTATGCCTAGGGCACTATACTTTCATAGATGCTTAACAAGCTGTGTAGGTGTGAACTTTTCCCTTTGAACACCCAATCCAGCGTTTACATGGGTAACTCTGACAAATCATAGGCCTCTTTGAAGTCCATGGCAACTAGCCTTACCCTCTGCACTTCAAAATCTGTAACACTATTTGAGCTACAACATTACCAGTAGAATGACTGAATTACTTGATAATTATCTAAAGAAGTGATTCTCAACTCTGGCTGCCCACTAGAATCACCTAGGGAACTTAAAAAAGTACCAATCCCCAGGTCCACCCCAGAACAATTAAACTGGAGTCTCTGAGGGCACAACCTGGGCAACAGCTGGCTCTGACATGTGGCTAAGTCTTAGAAGCACAGGCTTTGGGTATTTCTTTGGCTATATATAGGCAAAGTACATCTGAGAGAAGATATGTGTAGGTTGGAAAGGAAGAGCCAAAGTCTTTGGAAAAGGAAAGTGAATTGTAATTTTCATAGCATTACTATTAATAGTCATCAATCCAAATTGACTGTGAGTATAGAATTTGTACTCATTAGATAATATCCCTCCATAAGGCTCACTGGGGTGGCATGTAATCTTTGAAATGTAAAGTTTGGGGAGGGCCCCTTCCCATAGTAAATTCCTCTCTGTTATAAGGTGACTCAAGAAATTTCATGCATCATAATTTCCATTTTATGTTAAGACCTTTACCCATACCCAAACAGCCCAAATATTTCCATCAAAAACAACGGAAGGGCTGGCCGGTTAGCTCAGTTGGTTAGAACATGATGCTGATTGCACGAGGGTCCAGGATTTGATCCCTGTACCATCCAGCTGCCAAAGAAAAAAATAATTGAAATGGGGGGCAGGGAGGGAGACAGAACTGAAACTTATAATGCACAGTGAAAAATTTAATGCATGGAAAGTCCATTTTAGAAAATTCCTGAGCATTATCAGCAACTAAGGGCATGGAAGACTTTCTGTGGCAACACGTTAAGGAGCAGCTGAAAGTTTTATCCCCATATCAAACAGCGGCTTAAAAATCTGTACAGGCTAATTAATTTTTTAATGATTGCCTTGAGGGCAGTCTGGCAGCTCAGCTGACACCCACTGGAAATTCAGTACCCTCCATGGGACATGCCTAGTTGGACTTGTAGAGAAAGGTGTTTTGTGTTTTAGCTTGTGGTTAGCGTTCCGAATGGGAGGAAAGTGTGGTAATTAGCTGGGTTCATGAGGTGTTTTCCACCAGGGTGTGCTTGGGTTTTCCACTGCGGTCTGACAGCAGTGAAGCTCAGCCTGTGCTATGAATGCTGCCTGGCTGAAGAGAGCATCTGGGGAGAGTGCATGCTCTCAGTTGACCAAGATATGTGCCAAAATTACCGATTGACATGTCTCCAAGAAAAAAGAAATGCCCAGAAGATATAGACATCCATTTAAAAAGAGAACTAAAGAAAAGTGGAGAAGGACCACTTGCTTTGGGTTTTATGCAGGATTGCTTTTTGCGTTTATATGTTGTTGGTGTCTGCTGGGCTGGCAGGGAGAAACTTTGTGGAGATTCTCTCCGGGCAGTTTTTCTCAAAGCATTTTGTGTTTTAATGTTCCCAGAAACCTCATGTTGAGGGGATAGGGATAAGGGGGCCACAAAGAAAGGGGTAGAGAAGATCTAATTAAAAGGACACCTGTTACTCCCAATACACAAAAGCACAAAAATTAGGTTTGGGGAATTTGTTTGTTTAACACTTAGTTCTTAATTAACAAAAGGATGGAAACCTAAAAGGGGATGGAAATGGAAAATGTTGTTAAATTTATGTATTTTTAATCTAACATCTTTTAAAATAAATATGAAAGATGATATTTTTCAACACTTTTAATTTGATATCCCTCAGGATGGAGCCACTGCACTCTTCCTAGCTGCCCAGGGTGGTTACTTGGATGTTATTCGATTATTGTTGTCTTCAGGAGCAAAAGTCAACCAGCCAAGGCAGGTAATGTTCATTGCTGATGTTTGCCCGAGTGCACGGGGAGGGAGGCGGGAGGGCCGGTGTTCTCTAGCAGCACATACCTGAGATAATCAGTCAGCTCTAGGCATTCTTTAAGCCCTTTTGCCTCTGTGATGAAAAGTTAATCTTTGATTAGGGTTTTTGCTGTACTATGCTTTGGGCTCACCCAAAATCCTGTGAAATCAAGCTGACATCACCATTCAGTACTTTTAAAATTCGAGTGTGTGGTGTTTGAGGTCAAGTACACACTCTGCCACCTCCTGTTCAAATAAATTATGGCTGCACTAAGCTAATGAGTATGGGCAAGCCTGGGACATAGGTAAATAGAACCGGGTCAGGTAGCCTCACCCCTGCCCAGTCCCTCTGCTGATATGCTGCCGTATCACCTACCCACCACTTCTTCCACCAAGCCAAGAAGGAATCCTTATTGCTGGAGTCATTAGTAAGTTCTGCACCTTCATCTCAGACAATTATAATGCTGAGATTTCATTTACCATCAGCAAGCTAACATCTAGCAAATCAATTAACTGATACTCAAAGGAACAGAAATGTAAGGTAATAGAAGCAGCACTTCATAAACAATAAAGAGCAATTCAAATGTAAGGCATTATAAGTAGCTTCTCTTATATAGGTACTATGTCTGCCCTAATTAATTTGTTTTTAACAAAACGTTTCAGATTAAGGAAACAGTACTATAAAGGTAGTTTTCTAAGGAGACGTTAAGCTGATTTCTTTCCAGTAAATAACATCCAGGCAGGTTTCCAGTGTAATATGACCTTATATGGGAATGCCTGTATGTTCACATAATGAATAGCTATGGGGACCTTAAGATTAGTCTGAGCTCTTGGCCACAGGCTTCTTCTGTCTTTAGAAGCACAAATACATAAGGAACCTGAGAAAAGGAAGAGCCTTTGGGCAAAGTGGGTTTGAGGTCAGGAATCCTGAATTCTAGACCCAGCTTTGTCAATAACTGGAGCTGTATGGTTTTACAAGTGAACCAACCTCTCTGGACCTCTCTTCACTGAAAATTAGGAGGCTGGGCAGGATGAGCCTGATGATCTCTTCAAGCTCCCAAATTTTTCATAATTGTTTTATTCAGTGTTCAATCAGTATTCCGTGAGTATTTATCATGTGCCAGACACTGCTATCAATGTAAGATTATATTTTTAGAATTTTAAAGTTATTCTTAGGCTTAGATGGCCCCATGAATACTCCTGGGAAAAGAAGCAGTTTAGAAAATGTACTTTCATCCCTGCCAGAGTTAACATTTAAGGATTGGAGTTTAATGTTTTCTTATTGGTCCCTCTTATTTTGAAATTGTTGATTGATTCTGAATCAGAGACTTCCTTTTACCAAAATTAATAAAAGGAATTGATCATTTTTGGATTGCAATATTTGATTTGTTGGCCATCATTGAAGATATCACTGTGGACTTAGAAATGAAAGATTATGAAGATTATCAAGTCTCCCTCTCAGTACCTCCTTCTGAAATAATTTCTGGCACTTTGACAAATTTATTTGTAAATAATTTTTATTATTCATATGCCTAAAGCACAATGGCAGAAAACCAAGTTGATGTAAGAGATATATTTCAAATGATGCATGGGTTGTGTCCACTAAAACCTAAATTGAGTCACGGGATGACATTGAAACCTAGAAGTTAAAGGGTAAACTAACATTGCTGCAGTAGCCACAGCACGCCCCACCTGTTTTTCATTTCTCAAAAGAGAGGATAACCTGGTCAAAGTGAATGACCTAGTTTGCATGTGAGGACCCACCCTCTGGTCAAGGAGCAAGTGATAACACCCTTCTAAAGACTGCATGGAGTGCAGTTGTTTTGAATTGTAAGAATCCAGCTCTGAAAAGATTGTTATTCACGAAAAGGGTGTTTTATAAAATAAGAATTGCTTTGGAGGAGAAAAGCAATGGAATTTTTCCTTTTTATAGAGTACAGTCACCCCATTGTGACCTCAAATCATAATAATTTTTAGTACCTGCTGTGAGCCTATAATTAGAGGCTGTTATCTAGCCAGGTCAGACTAGCCCAAGTTCTGTCTTTGTTAAAAGTGTAAACTCTGCATATTCATTCCATTCCAAGAAAACAAATAGTGACATAAATATGAAAAAAGTGATACTAGTCCTGGCTGACTTTGTCACAAGTTATAAGGAGTTTTGTTTTTCTTTTTAAAGCCTAATTAAAACTTTCCGTTAAAAATGGCCTGCACATAGTAGGATATTATATAGGTAAGACATCTGACAACCACTGTTGTTTCATTCTGAAATTTCATTATCGGAAAAGTTTTGAATTTACAAAATAAGAAATAAGGACAAGGATATTTGCCTGGTTTGATTTCTTAGTATTTTTAGGTAAATCTGATTTATAATTAGTGCTAACATTTTATGGTATACCGTGACAGGGCATTAACAAAGTTGCATTGAAATTACTCAGCTGACATTTGATCTGAGCTGCGGGGAATCCAAACTGTGGTAGGAATGACTTGTTTGTAACTCTATCAACTGAGAACTAAATGAAGACCGTTTTTACTACTTTGGGATGAGGACCCATAATCCCAAAGCAAACCACAGGCACGCATTGGAAAGACTTAAGTTCTGAGTTTGAAACTTGAAAATTTTTTCTTTCTACTTTGTCCTAGGTAAAGAGGTCAAGCAATCACTGAAATCCATAGTTACCCTAAAACTTTTTATTTTTTTCCATGTGTCCTCACCAAGTAGACTTGATATGAGTCAAACCTTTTTAATTACTAGCTCAAATGGCTAATCTATTTTTCTATCAACAAAATGCCTTGGCATATACTTTTCCCAACTCAGCTCAGCTGCCTTATCAAACCAATATTTCATAGAGTAGCAGAGGTCTGACTCTGTTTACCCAGAGCTGAGCTCTCTGCCTGTCATCAACTCATCTCTATCTGGTCCTCTTCATGTGCTAATCAGTATTTCCTTGAAGCCTGACAAAAAAGCCATCTAATAAAGTGCCTTCTCTAACAGAAGCCTTGGGTTGGTCTCAGAGTTGCTAGGACCCAGAAAGTAAATGTTCTTCCAGGTCGCAAGCTTGGAGGGGTTAACCCAACAGTGGGGAGAAAGAAGAACCAACAGATTGGCATAGAATCCTGAGGGTTTGGGGATGCAAGCAGACAGTCATAGAGGGCCCTACTGCTTGTCAAGGCAGCGACTCTGTCTTAGTCCCTCTGCACACGGTAGGCACTCAGAAAAGAAGTGTTGACTGCCAGAAGATACCCTGTGGCTTGGGCTAGAGCACCAAGGAGGTCTGGAAGCCTGCACCACATAGTGACATAGTGATCAGTGGCCAGGAACTAGAAGAAGGCTCCAGATGTAGGCCCAGGCTCATGGGTAGGACACCAGCCCCTGAAAGACTCCCAGAGGCAGCCAGAAAGCCAGACCCAGGTGAGTGGGGTGGCAGCTTGGTAGTTATGGAGATATGGATATCTTAAAGAAATGAAGCACAGTCCCAATTTTGCTTATTAACTGCATGACCTTGAGCAGGTTGCTTACTTTCCCCTCATCTGTTTTTTCATCTGTAAAACCAGGATAAGAATGGTGCCTCTGCCATAGGATTATTGTGAAATTAGGTAAAATAACCACTGCAAAATTCTAATGAAGTTGATATACACCAGCTGCTTAGTAAATGTTAGGTATTGCTATTATTATCATTCTTATTTCATCCAGGCCTCATTGGAACAGAAAGCCCATCAAAAATCAAGGTTGTACTTTCTTTCATGAGCCATGGTCCTTTTTTTGACCAGCTTCCTCTGCTTACTTATCTTGGGTGCAGTCCCCTAGTTTTCAGATCAGACTACCACACTCTTGGGAGAGCCATGGCATTGCTGCAGCTGATCCTTTTGCACCAGGCCACAGTGGACTGGCTGGCCTGCCCATCCTTGGTCCAGTCACCTGTGTCTGAGGAGAATGGGGTCAGACCATGGGCAATGCAGGCATCTGGTGACATCTTTACAGCCCCATTTGCTGGACCAGGGACACAGGGCAAGGGACACGGTAATGAGAAATGGGCTTCAGGTCAGGGTAGGGCTGGTGGCAAAGTTATCTTGATATTGAAACCCCTCTCCTACTGTCGAGGTGTCCCCAAGAGTCTGTCAGGCCTGAGCCAATAGGTAGAAGTAGCCCAAGTGTGAGGACTGGAAGGTGGTAGAAGCAAAGCCACTTTATATACTCATTCCCATGGAAGAAAATGATTTTAGTTCTTTTTTCTCGATAATCTTTAGGAGCCTAAATAAGACCATATGAGACAAGTCACTAATATAGGTCATGTCAAATACTCCATAACATCCTGTGATCTAGAGGATACTTGAAAATATTATCTCAAATGGAATGAGGGAATAACAGAGTTGGAAGGAACTGCAAAAGTCACCCTATTTAACCATCCATCCAGTGCTTGAATCCTTTCTGTAATAATCAGCCACCATTGAACAATCTAGGCATGGGGAACTCATTACTCTCTGGTCAGCTTATTCAGTTTATTAAAGTTTATTTCAGTATATTTTTTAACAAAGACAGAACTTGGGCTAGTCTGACCTGGCTAGATAACAGCCTCTAATTATAGGCTCACAGCAGGTAGCAAAAATTATTATGATTTGAGGGCACAATGGGGTGAGCCTTCATTATACTTTCTTACATTGACCCCCAAGTCTCTGTATAGCTTTCACCATCAATACTCTTTTTATCACTTGGTATGCAAAATGAGTCTAAATCCTTTTCTACTTAGTATGCAAACAAACAGTAAAGGACATGCAGCATAACCCCGTGAATCTTCTTCAAGCTAAATGTTCTGTCTCCTTTCTTTAAAAAGTGCTGTAGAGGTTCTAACTTCCACTTCATGGTGACTTTTTTTTTTTTTTTTTTTTTGACCAGTAAGGGGATCGCAACCCTTGGCACGGTGTGGTCCGCACCACGCTCAGCCAGTAAGTGCACCGGCCATCCCCATATAGGATCCAAACCCGCGGCCTCTGTGCTATCAGTGCCGCACTCTTCCGAGTGAGCCACGGGGCCGGCCCCATGGTGACTTATTTGATGAAACATTTTAAAACTACATATTTTTGTCAGGAAGTATTCAAAACCTTATTTAAATATTTTAAAATATGTTTCTATTCTAATTTTCTGTAAAACTCTACAGAAAAGGAGCTAAATTGACTTCATTTCCATCATTTTCTTTATGAAAATGAGGGCTCTAATCATTTCAATAGAAGGAAAAAAGAAAACAAATTGAGGTGTATAGAAAGAGAGGAAAACCTCTCCTGTTCACGAACTGGGTAATCAACTGATAAATAGTTGACAATAATGCTCTAGCCCACATTCAACTCCCTGGGTTCAAATATCGGATTTGGAGAAGTTATCATGAGTAATGAAATACCCACGTCACCCACCAAATTTTACCAGTCATTCCTACCTACTTACCAATCAATTATTTCACAGGGTCACTGGGAGTATCAAATTAAAGCAAGCATATGAAGTGCTTTGTGAACAAAGGTACAAATTAAGGTTCTTATTGTTTTTTTTTTTTTTTTGTCTTTTGTCTTTTTCCATGTCCGGCAACGGATCGCAACCCTCAGTGTCACCCCCGTACCGGACCGGGGACCGGCAACGGGATCGCAACCCTCGGTGTTGCTCCTGCGCCTCGCTCAGCCAGTGAGCGGGAACCGGTCTGTATGCGGGATCCGAACCCTCGGGCGGGAGCGCCGCCGCGCTTCCCAAGCGGCGCACTATCCAGTGCGCCACTGGGCCGACCCCTCTTATTGTTTTTCATGAACAGTAATACATTCAATTAACATCTTCTAAGCGTCTATTAGCTAATCCTCGTGCTCACCACCTCTACATGTTTTCACACTCTAATATCTCTGAAGCTAATACTGTTGCAGAAGAGGACACTGAGGCTGAGAGTGATCTGCCTAAGGCCTCAAAACCAGGAAGTGGTGACTGCTTTTTCCCTCTCCCATGAGTATTTCAATTAAGGTGATAGATTCGAGTGTTATCATTACTGTTATAAATTGATCATATTAATAATTGTTTCCGGGCCAGCCCAGTGGCACACTGGATAGTGCGCCGCTTGGGAAGCATAGCGGCACTCCCGCCCGAGGGTTCAGATCCCACATACAGACCGGTTCCCACTCACTGGCTGAGCGAGGCGCGGGAGCAACACCGAGGGTTGCAATCCCGTTGCCGGTCCCCGGTCCGGTACGGGGGCAACACTGAGGGTTGCGATCCATTGCCGGACACGGAAAAAGACAAAAGACAAAAAAATAAATAAATAAAAAATAATTGTTTCCAATGTAGCACCTTCTCAGTGCTTTTCCACATATTATTGTCAATTAGTACAAGCCCTTGAAAAGCACACGAACGGGCAGCGCACTGTCCTTTTTGCTGCTGGCTGCCTTTCTCTGCCTGCCCTCTGGTGGAGAGACCCACAAACAACAGAATGGAGCCAGAGCAGGCAAGGAGGGAGCAGGGTGCCAGCACCTGAGTTCCAGAGAATGTTCCTGGATTCTCTGCCTGCCCTCTGGTGGAGAGACCCACAAACAACAGAATGGAGCCAGAGCAGGCAAGAAGGGAGCAGGGTGCCAGCACCTGAGTTCCAGAGAATGTTCCTGGCAACATTCGAGGCCTTCCGGAGCCCAGACTCACTCTCCTGCCTCCCAAGGTCCCATAAACCCCTTGTGCAACAGTAGCTGGATTTCCTGTCCTGCCCCAAAGGGCCATGCCTGTCCAAACCACTGTGAATGTGACTGCTCTTCCTTCTACCCAGAATGACTGTTCACCTCTCACCTACCTGGCAAAATCCTGGTACTCCTTCAAGACCCAGCTCAGCTGCCTCCCCATCTGCGAAGCTGACCCTGTAACCTCCCACACAGTAAGGGGACCCTTCTCTGGTGCACTTTGTGCATTTCTGTCTGCACTTTTTTGCAGCACTGCAGTTATACTGAAATTTCCATGTTTCTTTTCCACTACTAGTTTTTAGTACTCCCAAGACTTAGAAGACACTTAATTGACAGTTGCTTGAATGAATGAATGATTGATTAAATCCTGAATTGGGAGAATCAAATAAAGAATGTGAAAGTGTTTTGTAAACTAAAGTACAAATTAAGGTATTATTTATCATTGCTAGTGATAAGTAATATTCAAATTCAACAATATTGCCAAGAGGCCCCTAGAAAAAGCACAAAGTAGGTAGAAGTGTCTTCAGCTTCCTCCATCCTTTGTTTCAGCACCTCTTCTCCCAGCTCTCCCAAGACAGAGGTGTCAATGCCCTCTGACTGCCCCTCTGCACCCCCAGATCCTCCTGGGCTCCTGCTTTGCCATTGTTTACCACCCCACTCAGACATCTCCATCCTCGGTCCCTTTGTCAGGACAGCAATGGGCAATAATAATGGGCAATTATCCTGTGCCTGCTTTGGCTAGTAGGCTGGGGCTGAGATTACATACTACTGCAGAAAATGTCACTTTATATTCTATAACTGAATCCTCTTGCTTTTCAGCTCACATTCCCACTGATGGGTAATTCAGTGTTACCTGGCTAAAGCAGCCTCTTGGGGCCACAATAATACCGTAATTACCTCAAAGATTAAATTTAGCCCAATCTAGACCCTGCTCCCTCCTCCTGGCCTTCTCTTCAAAATGACCTAAGTTCTCAGGGGTCAGGCTGTCACCATGGCATTGGGACAGCGGTGTGGACACTCATGTCTGGCTCTCGTGCTAGCTTCTCTGGTCCCGAAGCAGCCTGCACTGGTACCCCAGAGATGCACCTTTTCCCACCATGATGCTGGTTCCACCATAGTTTCTGCTCATAAAGTCATGACTCTCTATGTCCTTGTCCTCCCAACCTCCCAACCTCAGGCTTACTTCAGGGTACACTGCCCTAACACTTCTGATTTCCCAGAGTTAGGAGGGGACTCTTCGATGCCCAGATGCCAGTGGATTGGGGGATGTCTCAGGTCCGTTGGCCCAGACAACTTCCATGGGCATTTTTCTTCCATTTCTCAGGCACCAGATAAGAGCAGAGTTTCTCTAAGGAGCTTGCAGTCTTCCTGGGCTTCATCTTAAGAAAGGGAGAAAATCCTTCCCCATAATTTATCTGGGTGTTTCCACCACCCCTGGCTTACCTCCCCACCCTGCGCACCCACACCCAGATTCAACCCAGAGGGGGAGGACAACATGTACAACTACTTCTGACCTCTGCCCCTTCCCACCCCTCTCTAGCTCCTCTTTCCCTCACTGGAAAGGTTTTCCATTTTCCATTCCATCAGGCAGGAACCACCCTACCGTCAAATCCTTCTCGGTCCCTTGGATATTTTACCTTTTCTTCTCTGCAGCAGTACATCGCAGCCTTATGGCCTAGTGTTCATGGCAACAGAGATGCTGGGGAATGATATGCAGGAAATATTACCAAGAATGTCTTGCTATAAATAACGTGCATCACCTCCAAGAAGACACAACATCACATTCCACATAAAAATAAGCTCCCTAAAAAAATGATGTGGCTGTGGGGGATTTTGAGCACTGGAATAGACGAGCAGGAGACCTCGGAGGAAACTGCCCACTGTTCTGTGAGAATGCGGGGCTATACACTAAGCAGGGTGTGTCGTGTGAGCGTTAACGTGAGTGCGACCCACCAGGAAAGGACAGAAATGGCCAGAGCCCAGGAGGAATACAGCAGGCCGGCCTCCGCTCTGGGCTGTGGAATCTGGTTCTGCGGTGCTGTGCAGCTCAGCTGCTCCCTTGAGCTACCCCGGATCCGTACCACACCCTGGGAAAAGAGCCGGCCGCAGAATGGCTCTTTCATAAGCCAGAAATTGACTGTCGGCTACTGAAGTGGTCCGGGCACCGCCAAATGCCAGGGTGTGTCAGTGGGTTAAAAACACCCTCTTTTCTCGAGACCTCCTGGGTGTGTGAATCAGCCGCAGACACGTGGTGTTCAGTGGGGACGTCCCGTGTCGCGGCGGGTGCGAGCGTGCCTCTTCTCTCCGCAGGACGGGACGGCGCCGCTGTGGATCGCGTCCCAGATGGGCCACAGCGAGGTGGTGCGGGTGATGCTGCTGCGCGGAGCCGACCGCGACGCCGCGCGGAACGTGAGTGCGGGGACGCTCCGGCCACCGAGCTAGCCGCTCGGCCAACGTCGCTCACGGTGCACGGAAGACCGCCCCTTACTTAGCCTGCGGCTCATCTGGGTTTCCTCCCAACCTCCACCTGCCCTCTAGCAGGGAAACAAAGTCAAAGTCAGATCCTATCAAACTTTGCAGATGCTGCTGGGTCCCTCTCCTCCTGCACCAGAGAGCACCTCTGGACGAACAGCCGAGGGCGGTCAGCCTCAGCTGGCGGCAGTAGGGGACCCGGGCCTCAGGCTTTCCAGGGCGGGGGGCTGAGGAGGGGGGCGTCCCTAGCTGGTGCTGCGCGCCCGCTGGCCCCTGGGCCGCAGTGCAGCTGGGGTGGTGTGGGTCAAGCAGTGCCACAGTCCCCTCCCCCGCTGGCTCGGACTCCCCCCTGCTTTCTGGAGCTGCAGACCCTTGCACCTCACTGTCGGCCCATTGTCTCCACTTAGCCTCTGCTGGTGTCACCTAATTCTGCCTAGGTGCACCCCACAGCAGGCCCTTTGTCCCATAGGAACTAAAGGCGACGTGGAGAGAGCTGTCTGACCACTGTATTCTGCTTGCTCTCTGGGCCTTGCTGTCTGCCCTCTTCGCTCTTATATTACCCTGGCTTATGTGACCCACCTTCCTCTCTCCAAGTCTAAGCCCAGAAAAGGGAAATTAGAAGACAGGTTCCTGACCACTTCCCGGTCCTTTCTCCCACTTTCTGTTCCTTCTTCCCACAGTCTCTGAAGCCAGAAAAGAAAAATCCCCTAATCCCAACTTCCTTCTTCCCGATTCCAGATAAAACCTAATGGCAGGGTGAATTCCTGAACCACAAAACTCTGTGGGCTAAGTCCTCCAAACATGGCTATTGATATGTTAAGGCAGGAGAAAAGGGGAATTTGGAAATTTTCTTCTTGGGCCAAAGAATGACAGAAGCAGAATATTAATTTTTGAATTAGTCTTTGCATTGTTTTAAAACAAATTTCAGTCTATCTCCCCTGGCCACTCACCCCACAAAAATAGGCAAATAGATACCTAAGGCATGGGGCAAGGTTGTATGAATTTTTAGAACAGTAAATACAGCTCAAAATAATAATTCAACTCACTAAAAACAGTTAATATTTGCTAAGTCATGAATAGCAGAGAATGCCTCTTTGGTCCATAAATGCCCTAAAAATAGGCTCTTGAAATTCCTCATGTCTATTTACCCAGTGTTCTAAGGGACCAGAAGAGTATGAATTCCCAAATGGCAGGGTTCTACGGTAATATAAACAATCACATATTTTATCTGATATTCTTTATGCAGAATTAAACTGCTTAATATGTTCTAAAATTCTCCGGGATTGAGACATTGCTGATCTGTGCTTAGTTCACACATTGTATTAGTCTGTTCCTGTTGCTTATAACAAAATACTTGAAACTGGGTGATTTATAAAGAAAACAAAATTTATTGCTCACAGTTTCTGAGGCTGGAAAGTCCAAAGTACGTCTGGTGGTGGCAACAGTGACCCAGGTGTCTCATTGCAGATGGTGGAAGCAGAGAGAGCAGAGACAGACTCTTCTCTTCTTTTAAAACCCTCAGAACCACATCCAGGCCACCATTTTTAATCCATTCACTACTGCACAGTCCTACCACATCTTCAAGGCTCCACCTTGCAATTACCATAACAGGATTTCCCACCCTGTTAACAGTCACGGTGGGGGCTAAGTTTCTAATACATTAAACTTGGGAGACACAATTCAAGCTTCAATGAGTTTTGGGGGACATAATCCACTACACACATTTTGCCTGTTTCTGACAATTGTACTCCCAGTTTTCAACTGACATTTATATCTTAGCCAGCACAGACATATTTTAATAATCAACTTTTATTTTCTTTTCTCTGTTAAGGACGGGACAACAGCGTTATTGAAAGCAGCCAACAAAGGATATAATGCTGTTATAGAGGAATTACTTAAATTCTCACCTACTCTTGGTATTTTGAAGGTAAGATGTAAAGAAAAATTTTACCAATCTGTAAAAGAGCAGTTAGGAAATAATTCCATACTTGGGGACTGTAGTAGAATTTGGGTATAATTAGCCTGGTTAATTGTATTCTTGAAAGAACACACCTACAGCTTCTTGATGATGGCCATCCAAGGGCATAGGTAGACATGAAAAAGTGGTTAAAAGTCAACTGGGGCCGAGCCCGTGGTGCACTTGGGAGAGTGCGGCGTTGGGAAGCGCAGCAGTGCTCCCACCACGGGTTCGGATCCTATATAGGGATGACTGATGCGCTCACAGCGCTCACTGGCTGAGCGCGGTGTGGCCGGTCTCAAAAAGGACAAAAAAAAAAAAAAAGAAAGAAAAGAGTCAACTGGAGTCTGTCACTGCCTTGTTTTCCAGAAAAAAAAAATCACAGCGCTCACTGGCTGAGCGCGGTGTGGCCGGTCTCAAAAAGGACAAAAAAAAAAGAAAGAAAGAAAAGAGTCAACTGGAGTCTGTCACTGCCTTGTTTTCCAGAAAAAAAAATTTTTTTTTAATTGAAGCATAATTGACTATACATATTTTGGGTTGGCTATCATTATTTGCATACAAGCTGTGATCAAATCAATATTATTAGCATATTCATTATTACAAATCATAATTATTCCTTGCATCCCTTACCCACAGGAAAAAAATAGTAGTAATGAAGTTGCTAAATTGGAAAGCAAACTATATTGATATCATTTGGAGGATTTTGAAATCAAGGAAGAACAGACACATACATTCCTTCTCTTCATTATCTTGAGCAAAGAACCACTGTGCTTTGTTACCTTAGGTGAAATGAAATAAACCCCAAATAGTTTGAAGTCTCAAAAAATATGTCATTCTGGAGGAAACAGAGCCCTGAAACTCTTAAGTTTTAATCATTTTGGATTTAAATGTTTCTAAATTATAGTATACACCAGGGGTCAGCAAACTTTTTCTGTAAGGGCTAGATAGTAAAGATTTTAGGTTTTGCAGGCCATAGTGTCTCTGTTGCAACTGCTCAACTCTGTCATGGTAGCACAAGAGCGCCATAAAAAGTACAAAAAGAAAAAAAAAGTGGCTGCATTTCCATAAAACTTTATTTATGGACATTATATTTATGGAATTTCATGTCTTCGTGTTATAAATATTCTTCTTTAAAACTTTTTTTTATCATTTAAAATTGCATAGAAAACTCTTAGCTTGCAAGACATATAGAGGACAGGCTGGATTTGACCCACAGGCCGTACTTTGATGACCCCTAGTATACACACTCCTGTTTTCTTAAGCCAAGATACCAAATCTGTTCTCAATTGGCACAGTGGCTTAGCAGCTTTAGAGCTATGCCCTCGGGGTTTATCAATGTAAAATCTCCTTGCCCTTGAGTGACCCCAGAGGCTTTTTGGATGCTGTGCCTGCTCTTTGTATTTTTAGGCTCCATTCTTGCTGTCAGCTCATGCAGAGCGCTGTTGTATTTATTGGCCCCTCTCCCCTGTCCTAATGAGCAACTTCTAATCATCCATGAGCTTGGAAGCCAGGAAGCTGCACTTGTTAAAATTGTTTATAAAGTAAGAATAAACCATCTATGAAAGCGAACTCTGTGAATAAAAGGAACGAGCTTCAGAAATGGATTTTGCAATATCTAGTCTCATTTCAAACAGCTCTTTTTTGGCTTCATTTTTTATTCTTAGTCATGTTGCTAATGTGTGAAATTGATAGGTTGGTTAAGATTTAGACAAGTGAAATGTTACCAGATTAGGGAATTATCATACATATTATAAAAGCAACCAACTACCCTGATTTGATCACTTCACATTGTATACGTGTATTGATATGTAACTCTGTTCCCCATAAAAATGTGCAATCAGTATGTTTCATTTAACTAAATAAATAAAAATAAAAGCAACCACAGAAAAATGCTACTTTGCTGGAATTTTTCTCTGTGTAATTTTACTCATAAAACCAAAGTGGTTTTTATTACTAGTAGTTCATTAGGAAACAAAGCTTGCACTGAAGTACTAATTATAAACGTATGTATCATCTAGTACCAAGGTCATATGACTGCCTATTGTTCTTAAATTGCTCCCCATAGATCCTCTCCCCTCCCAGATCCAGCTGTATGCTGCATGTAACTTCTTCCTTATTTCAGTAAATATTTGCAGTAAATTTCATAAAACATTGGCATCCCATCTACTAAGACTTTCTGTGCTCAGAAATGCTCCAGCTCACTCATATACTCTTCTTCTTAACCCCTGTAACTCCACAGCCCTCTCCTGGTATGCTGCATGTAACTTCTTCCTTATTTCAGTAAATATTTGCAGTAAATTTCATAAAACATCGGCATCCCATCTACTAAGACTTTCTGTGCTCAGAAATGCTCCAGCTCACTCATATACTCTTCTTCTTAAGCCCTGTAACTCCACAGCCCTCTCCTGCCTGAGTGAGCAGTGTCTGAAGCTGAGCTAATAGGTTGACCCATGGGCTAGGAGCCATTCCTTCAGCCTTGCTGGGAGTGGCTCACCAAAAGTACAAAGACTATATGTTGTCCTTGAAGAAAAAAAAATGTTTGGCACAGCATTGTTGTTTTTCCTGTGGCAAGTCCTAAAGTCTATAAAACTGAATGACCATGAAGTCATGGGTATGCACACTGGGCCAGATTCCTTGTTTCACTTGCAAAACAACATTGGCAATATTTATACTGACGATCGGCTGCATATCTGAGGACTCTATAATAGGTGCTGGTGAGACTTTGAAAAGGATGAGGGAGGATGAGGAAGAGCAAGGCTCTGACATTACAGATGGTAATGTCTCCCCACTCAGATGGTTTATGGTGAAAGCCAAAGTAAGTGCTGGTGGCTGTGAGCTCTCTCCTGACACACACTGTCAATTTCTCTTAGAATGGGACATCAGCACTCCATGCGGCCGTGCTCAGCGGAAATATTAAAACAGTTGCGCTGCTTCTGGAAGCAGGAGCAGACCCAACCCTGAGAAACAAGGTAACTACTCACTTAACCCATCTTTTAACTGCACTGGGCTCCTGTGCACAGAGGTAAGACTGAGTCCTCCTGAGTCAGCATAAACATCTCTCTGGCTTCAATCACAATCTTCATGCTTATGCATAGTAAGGGCATGCAAGGTTGCTATTAGTATGCTGTCAGTGAGCAGTGCACTTGGACCCAGGGAATTGTTCTAAAAACCCTGTAGGATTAATATAGGGTTTTCAGTTAAAAACGGTGCAGCCTCCTGGTAGGGATGGGGGTTGAGGGAGGGCAGTCATTATGAAGAGCAAGTGTTATTCTATCAGCAAAGATGTGCCCTAAAAATGTCAAAGTTGTGGTAGTTTATCACCATCCCCATAAGTTGGATGTTTATGTCCTGAGAATTGCTTGTGCTATGTTTGGTGACTACATTGGAAAAATGTTGCCTTTACAATACAATAGGAGTACACGCCACTGTTACAAAACCAACCCATTTTGTTGTTGTTGTTCTAAATCCTTAGTTCACAATTAGCCCAAACTTGGAGGTGGGCAGGTGCACAATAATAATAGAAAAAAATAATTGTCACTGTACGTCCTCCTATTCAACTTCTGCTTAAGCTGTCACATGTACAGATTGCTGGGGAGGAGAATAGTATAGGAAACACTACTAATCTACTACTAATCTTAGTCTTGAGAAAACACACTAATCTACCAACTTCAGGAGGACACGGGATTGGTGGTTATTAATAGGGGAAGATATGAAAAACAGCTTTCACTTTATGCTTACATACTCTTTGAATTTTTATAAGCATCTATGACTGTTTTAACTTTTTAAAAAATAAAAACAAAAACATATAGCATTTTGTGACATTTTGAAAAGAAAACATTAAGCAGTGCCAATTAAACAACATACCAAAGGCCACTTTCTTATTTTACTTAGCACACCGAAGTATTATTTCCCTACTCCTACCATTGAATTGCTTGAAGATAACATTTTTGCTTATTTCTCCTGAGACATAAAGTATTTGGATTTGTTTTTCATTAGCTGGTCCAGCTGTGTGATAAGCCAGCTGAAATCATAATTGCCTTTCTTTAGATCTTATCTTTAGACTTTGTATACAGACTTCCTAAAGAGATCAGTCTTTGCAGGTGAGCTATCCAGTACTGAATTAAGGCAAGGGGGAAACGTTTAGTACCTTTGTTTAGAAACTGAAAAATGTGATTCCATGTGTGTCTCCTAGAATAATGGAATAACCATTAGCAGTAATGGTTATGGGTAGTTTCCAGTGGGTAATTTCCAGTTTTAGTTTCCCTAAAATTACTTGAATATATGTGTGGGCATTCATGTTGGAGCCTCATACTGCAGAAGCCCTTAGAGACCTGAGAATAGCTGCCAGAGAAACCCCCATGAGGCCTCTAGCCACCCCATAAAAGCCAGCCTCTTTAATGGCAACTCCAGAAGCAAGGGTGTTGGGACTCCAGCAACCACCCAGGACTTGAAGGGATATTCTTGGTCTTCATTCACTCATTCAACAAATACTGATCACCTGTGGTCAGCACCTGTACTAGATTCAGCGCACTGTACTGTGTGCTGGGGATACAATGGTGAATAAGATTTACATAGTCTTTGCTTTCAGGGAGCTCAGAGTTTATTGGGGAATAAAGACAATTAAACAAGCAATTACATTACAGAATGACAAGAGCTGTAAGCAGGGAAGTAAAGAATACTATTGACGGCTTCCCAGGAAGAATAACTTCTAAGCTAGTACAGAAGCACTCTTCTGCTCCAGGGGTTCTAGGAGTTCTGCTCTGGGGCTTTGAGGCGGATGCCTGGGGAGAGGGTTAATCAGTGGCTCCAGCAGCCACTCATCACTCTATAGCCATCCCCATGGGTGCAGGGGTCTTGTGTTCCCAACACTCCCAACTCAGAACACATCTTCTCCCAGGAACAGTGGAGAAATATAGTGCTTTTATGCTGTAGTATCATTAACATGGACCTGTGGTCCTGCTCCATATGAATAAAATGGCATTTAAGGGTAGCCTGGGCACTAGCCATCACAACAGTCCACACAACCTCAGCAACCTGCAAATTCAGTGGGCATGAATCGAGAGAAAGGAGGAATGAGACCAGCTTTTTAGAACTGTATGGATGACACACAGAATGGTGATGTGATGGACCAAATCTTGACAACACACTTTGAAGGCATAAAGCTTTTTTTAGTGGCAGAGGATATGGACATGGTCACACAGCGCAGCTGATAAGTCAGCAAGCTGGCAGACAGAGGAACAGCTTCTTATCTCCCTTCTTCTTCATGACTGTGGTGCATCCTCTGGCTACCTGCCATCCTGCTCACTGTGGACCAATAACTGATGCAGACAGCTCAGTTATTCCTGAGTGTTTATTCTGGGACTGGATGAAGTTTAGGCCTGTTACAAGGAGCATTTTTCCACAGGCCCTGGCGTCAGGTCTATATGTGAGAAATGCCCTCACTTGTCCAATGACAAAGGATGGACTCAGAAACTAATTACCATCTCAATGAAACAACTCAGATAAGTCATTTCTGAAAATGAATCACTTAGATTATTTTCTTATACTGTACAATGTCTGTTCCTGCAGGAACTAAGCTAATAGTAGACTCTGAGCCCATAGAGGGGCCTCTGGTATAGTGATATAGCATAGCAATTTCCTCTCTGATCCACCAGCATCAACATCAAAGATCCCATGTGGTGGGCCAGGGTGCAGCAATAGGACATGCTGTACAGCAGATCACTTGTGGCAAACTCATAATTCCCAATAAGTGCGGGTGGAGGTCCGGGAGCAGGATCTTGCCTAGAAGTCAGGAGCTGCAGGGGCTTCACCTATGATCAAGGTCCCATATAAAGCAGCTTGGGTTCCAGGCATGGCTGCAGGAAAAAAAATATGTGAGGCAGGTAACATCTGCATCCAAGCCCTCTCCCCCATTCTTTATTCCCTTCTACCCTTTAATGGCTCCCCTGATTCCCCAGAACATCCTTTTGACCCTCTGTAACAACAGTTCTCAGAGCATGATCCATGAACCCCTTGAGGGTCTTCAAGACCCATCAGGGAGTCTAAGAAGTCAGAACAATGTTCTTTATAATACCAAGATGTTATCCGCCTTTTCCACTGGGCTGACATTTGCTCTCATGGTGCAGAAGCAATGGTGGGGAAACTGTTGGCGCTTAGGACACATCAAAGCAGTGGCACCAAACTATACTCACAAAACAGTGTACAAACCCTTGTGGGTTATTTTACAAATTTTGTAAATTATTTTACAGAAATACCAGTTTTCCTTAAGAATGTCTTTGATAAAGCAGTAAAAAAATGTTGATTTTATTTACTCTTAACCCTTGCTACCCATCTTTTTAATATTCTGTGTGACAACATGGGAAGTCTGCACGGAGCACTCTGCTGCATGCTGAAGTGCAATGATTGTCTCAAGGACAAACACCTGTGAGGCTGTTTGGATTACAAAGAGAACCAGCCACTTTTTTTCATGAAATACTATTGTACTTGAAAGAATGACCCAAATACACCACTGTGAGCTTAACAGCTTCCCAATACTAAAAGGCTTTTCTGATGAATCAGTAGTAATAGTAATGAGTGTGACTTTTTGGTATTGCACAATGAGATGTGCCAACATGTGGAGGATCTGCATAATTCAGTGAACTAATATTTTCCGAATGAGCAGTGCATGATGTTACAAATAATGCACCTATAAAGTAGATAGTCCTGTGGGCTTTAATGTAACAGGGTACAAAAAGTTCACTGATGTGGTTTCAGATATCATACGCACTGCAATTAACCTTTAAGAAACTACCACTTGTCGAGCATTGGTGTAGCATCAAAGAGGAATACCTACAACAATTTGAAAAGACTGTTAAAACACTCCTCTCTTTTCCAATTACATATCTATGTGAAGCTGAATTTTCTTCATATGCTTCAACTAAAACAACGTATCACAGTAGACTGTATGCAGACGCAGATGTGAGAATCGAATTGTCGTCTCTTAAGCTGCACATTTTAAGAAATATGCAAAACTGTTCAACAATGCTACTCTTCTCACTAACTTTTTTATTTTGAAAATTCAGTTTTTTACAAGTATGTTATTTATGTTAGCCTGTAGTGGATTTATTATTTTTAATTTATAAACATATATTTAAAATTTTCTGTTTTAATTTTTTTTTTTTTTTTTTTTTTAAAGGATGACCGGTAAGGGGATCTCAACCCTTGGCCTG
>NW_007727494.1:2166-26919 GCF_000696425.1 Galeopterus variegatus | reverse complement strand
TAGTTTTTTACAAGTATGTTATTTATGTTAGCCTGTAGTGGATTTATTATTTTTAATTTATAAACATATATTTAAAATTTTCTGTTTTAATTTCTTTTTTTTTTTTAAAGGATGACCAGTGAGGGGATCTCAACCCTTGGCCTGGTGTTGTTAGCACCACGCTCAGCCAGTGAGCAAACCGGCCATCCCTATATAGGATCCGAACCCGTGGCCTTGGTGTTATCAGCACCGCACTCTACCGAGTGAGCCACGGGCCGGCCTTTAATTTCTGATAAGTTAAAAACAAAAGCTTGTTAGAGTCCTCAATAATTTTTAAGAGTGTAAAGGAGTCCTGAGACCAAAAAGTTTGGAAACCACTGTCTTGTAACACCTATTGCCTATGGTAGGAAGTGATTCACTAAATGCTTAAAGAATGTGTCTCAACACCAATATGAAGAGAAAGGTCTTACAGTGATTCTGAGTCAGGTGGAAAGTTGTAGCCACTGATGCTGTTCTTTCCCGGGTATCTCTGGGTATCTCTATGCTCTGGATGTTTCCTAACTCTGCCTTCTTATCAAAAGATTCCTGTCCTGAGTCCTGAGTCCCTAGTGAACAGACCACCTTATATAATAAACTAATTAAATTTAATAAAAGGTATGAGATTTAACTTGACCAGTATTTATTAGGCACATACTAGACGTGCTAGGCATTGTGCTGGAAATGAGGGTATAATGATTGTAGAGACTTGGACCCTGCCCTCCAGGAGATCACAGTCTAATAAGGTATCTGGCTGGATAGAAAAATATCTCTACAAGGAGATAAGAAAATAATGTAATTATACATTTGAAGAAGACCTTGAATACCTTAATATAAAACAGTGAGTCCAGTGGGGATTTTTCATTAGTGAAAGAGAAAGGGTGGGTCAGATGCCCCTCTTTGGAGTCCCTAAAGCCACACCAATTGTGGGAATTCACTAATGCCCATCTTATCTTCTTTCAGGCCAATGAACTTCCAGCAGAACTAACCAAAAATGAACGTATATTGCATCTCCTTCGAAGTAAAGAAAGACACAGGAAGAGCTAACTTAGTTCCATATTTGAAGAAAAGATAGAAACCTTAACCACATTGTCCAAAGAAAAATTGCTTTTCAAACAATGTTGGAAACTCGTTTAAGCAAAAAAATGCTCAGAATGCCCACCCGGTGGGTCCTTTACAAAGAAGAGCTGTGCATTGTGCACTGAGTCACAAATGGAATGGCTCAGGGACCCTTTCCCCTTATTTACTGTGGGCTTCTCACACTGCCCTGTAACTGAGCTCCAGGGGGCCTAAGATATTCATGGGTCCCACAGAAATTCATCTTCAACTATGCTAACTTGGGTCTCTCAGTTAAACTCTAAGATAAATAGGCTTTTTAGTACTAAGCAAGCAGAAAGCTTTGTTCCCTTAAAAGACTGAAAGGCTGACCTGCAATGAATAGATGCACTTTTGCTTTTGTGTTAGATGTAGATATGCTAAAATATATAGATCCATCATATTTTACATATATATGTGTATCATTCCAGTGTAAAATGTTTTCTTCTACCCAAGGATCATAGCCGTGTTTATTAAAAATCAATGATGTTAAACATGTTATTAAAAAGCCACTTCTGACTTTCCACTGTGTGCTATGCAAAGATGGACTGTTGAACTATAGAAAAGACATATTTTGCATTTGTTAGTTGATCCTCATCTTATTCCTGACATGTAAAAATCATTTTTACTTAGAGTCAACATTGTAGGTGTGTGAGGACATGTGAGAAATGCCCTCACCAGTCCAATGCCAAAGGATGGACACAGAGACACTAGATACAGTGAAGTGAGACTTTAATAAGGACCTTGCCAGTCTGGGTGTCTGTGAATGGGACAGGCACATGGAAAAGGACCATAGCAAGCAGTTTATTCCCTAGTACACAAGTCCCTCCCCCCACTTTCTCATTGGCTGGATATGACGGGATGCATAATCTCCCTGTACAATGCCTAAAATTTATTACCCCCCTGCAAGGAATTCCTTTGTCTTGGGGCTCAGGACGAGCCAACAAAAAAAGCCCACTTAAGCCCTGTGAAGGGAGAAACACTAGGGAATGAAGAAAACAATGGGGGCTAATAACTAATTACCATCTCAAGGAGAGCTCTGTCTGTTCAGAGACCCTCCAGGAATGGGCTGGACCAGACAGACAACTTTGGGGCTAGGCCTGAATCAGTTAAAACACCCTCAGATAAGTCATTTCTGAAAATGAATCACTTACATTATTTTCTTACAGGACACCAGTGGCAAATTTGGGAATTCAGAAAATTACAAACCACAAGAAACTTAGGCTTATCTCTTTGAGCTTTTATTTTGGTTCTGTTGTTGGGAATCTGTTTCCCTAGCCATAAGTAAATAGACCAGATATGCTGTGGAATTTTGAGTTTCTAACACTGCATTGCTTAATACGATGATTTTGAGGTCCTTGGATAAAATGTGATGTACGCAAGTACAATATGTTGCTATTACTATTGCAGGAGTATAAGTAATAAAAGACTGTTATTAGTATTTATTTAATAAGTGTTCATCTATGCATGTTCTTGGGTTGATTGATTCCAAGAAAGAAACCTGAATTTTATTGAATTATTCCTTTAAGAGGGATCAAAATTTATATTCAATGCACTTTATAATCGATGGTGTCTAAATGCCTGTCAGTGCCTAACTGCAACACACAAAAATTAAACCTTCTTTCTGTAATTCGCCATAATAAACACTGATGATATTTCTGTTATTTAAATGTTTTTAGTTTTCTTGTTCATGTTCTGCTCTAGTTTCCAGCCAATGTTCTATGTAAAGTCATGTTAAAATGAAAGGAAATGTAATCCTAAAAGAATTTTTGTGTAACCAACCTGCAGTGGTACTAAAAACATTATCTTTAAGTCAGTAAATGAAAGAATAGAATTTTTGAAATTAGAAGGTATTCTCTTAAAGGCTGGCCAGTTAGCTCACTTGGTTAGAACACAGTACTGATAACACCAAGGTCAAGGGTTTGGATCCCCATACCAGCCAGCTGTAAAAAAAAAAAAAAAGGTATCCTCCTAAAATTTGTTTTGATTAATGCAAGAAAAATTCACTTATTTTGATCAATGTCACAAGCAAAATGAGTAAGGAGCAACCCACAGCCCCCAGAGATGCCTACAGCCTGACTAGCTATGTAAAAAGCCTGCAATCTAATTTCAGGATAAAAGATTAGAAAGCTCTATGTTGCTAAAACACCCAGATATAAACATTTTGGTGGCTAAAAAGCCGTGCCGGGTCAGCTCGTGGCTCACTTGGGAGAGTGTGGTGCTGAGAACACCAAGGCCCCGGGTTCGGATCCTATATAGGGATGGTCGGTTCGCTCATTGGTTGAGCGTGGTGCTGACAACACCGAGTCAAGGGTTAAGATCCCCTTACCGGTCATCTTTTAAAAATAAATAAATAAAAAGCCGTGCCAATTTTCTTATTGACATTCTTTTATTCAGCAAAGCTATACAAATACACATTTCCTCCCACTGGAATTTCAAAAAGCTATATTTATTCGGAAGAGGAAAATAATGAGGACATAAATGTTTAATAAGCATAAGGGCCCTTATGCCAAAAATAGCCCTTATGCCAAAAATAGCCCTTATGCCAAAAATAATTGCTCATCACTAATATAAAAGAAAACAGTATTATGGGTACTGATAAAGTTTCAAAAGACAAAACGGGATGAATCACAAACTTAATGTTTTTCATTAAAACATGTCATTGGCCTATTAGGTCATTTTAAGTGAATAATATTCTTGAGCGATATTAGGGTGTAGTGCTCTTAATCCTGCTCCGACTACACCAATTGTGGAGCCACGGCTAGGCTAATGTCTTTAATCCTGTTAACATTGCCAGTTGTAGCGCTCTTTATCCTGTTTGTGACACCAATTGTAAAGCTACTCGACCACACCAGTTGTCAGGCTCTTTTACCTGCTGGTAAGATTGCCGACTGGGCCAACCTCCAAGCCAGGGCTGGGTCTTGAGCTCCCAGACCCCTCAAGCCCATTCACAGACTGGGTCACAAACCCTTCATATGCCAGGCTGGGTCACCAGACCCCACATATGCCAGACTGGGTCACCAGACCCCACATATGCCAGACTGGGTCACCAGACCCCTTCACGCAAGTCTATGAGCTAGGTAACAGGCCAAAAGGTCCTTGTAAGCCAGAGGTTGGAAAGCATGGCTGAGCTGGGCAGACGCCTGCCTGCCTGCTTCACTAGAACTCCTCTCTACCTCTCTCCCTCTCTCTCAAGAACACAAGAATAGCAACAAAACTAAAAATATACATTGGCACACATGCATACTAACTCCACACACACACAAAATTTGCTTACAAAGGATGTGCTAAAACCACACCCAACTGGACCCAAGGCCAGGGCCCAGACCAAACTATTCTATTTTCCCAACATAGGGCCACAAAAAGGAAACCGGTGGCTTTAACAATGTTTAGTGGAGGCCTTCCTAGTATAGGTAAGAGGGGTCTAGCTTAGAAGGATCACATTATCCATAGCAGGGAAGATAATTAATTACTTACCAAAGACAATGAAAGGTCTGTTATTTTAAAAATTGCGTTTTAGTTTGCACATATGTAATGTAGATGATTTTATTTTATGTTTATCTAATTCACAATTCAGTTAGTTTTGCTTCCTAAGACTTAATACTAGCAATTCCTATGCAAATTGTATGCTTAATTGAACTACAAAAGTTTTTCATTACATTCATTTGTTTGATGACACATTCCATGTTATAATTCAAAATAAAGTTAATATACTACCCAATTTTCCTGTGCTGCTTTTTCGTTTGTTTTTAATCAGAAGTTATTTCTATCAACTCTGTTGATAAAAATATTGATATTTGGATCCTGTATAGATCTTTAAGCTTTATTTTACTAATGGACCTATGATTTAATTATTGCTGCTGTGAAGAATGTTGGTAATGATCCCAGAAGGTTTTCATTCAAACATAAATTCTTGGTATCGATACTGAAGACACTGAAAATATAAAACTCCTAATTTCTATGTTTACTGTCTATAATGCTCCTGGCTCTTCAGTCCTTTGGAATAGCTTTCTCTTGAGAAGTAGCTGGCGGTTTTGCAGAACTTCTCGTGTAGGAAACATATTTGCAGTAGTAACACCAGAAATCTGGAGAAGACGACTTCATAGCCATTCTAGCTTCTGTCTGCTCCATCCATTCTTTGAAGCCACAAGAAAGCTATGTCTCATCAATAACCTACAATGAGATACCCAGGCAGAGGAAAAGAGCATCCCCCAAAACCAGGCTGTTTGGAACCAGAGATGACTGCATTTTGGGGTGGACCTGCAGATTATAGAGGTAAGAAGCTGAGTTCCTAATTTTATAACCAATGTGGTTTTGATGCTGGAACTGGCTGAGTTTCACAGGTAGCTGTGATAAGTAATAATAACAATAAAAGGAGGAGTCTGTAGATAAGTAATAATAACAATAAAAACAGCCACTAACGTTTGTTAACGGATTGTTAAGTGCTAAATACTGTACATAGATAATCTCAATGTTTATATGCATTTTCTCATTTAACCCTGACAACAATCCTACAGGACAGGTATTGTTATTCCCACCTTAAAGCTGAGGAAAACTGGCTTTGAGAGAAAATGATCACACCATGTTCTGATTTTCCATATCATTGTCCCCATCAGCTCATGCCCTTGTACTTACTTGTTCTTCAAAATATGGAAAACAAAAACAAAAAAACAAGTTATACGGGCCGGCCTGTGGCTCACTCAGGAGAGTGTGGTGCTGGTTACACCAAGGCCCTGAGTTCGGATCCCATATAGGGATGGCCAGTTAGCTCACTTGGGAGAGCGTGGTGCTGACAACACCAAGTCAAGGGTTAAGATCCCCTTACCGGTCATCTTAAGAAAAAAAAAAAAAAAAAAAAGTTATACTATGGGCAAAATTAGGATAATTAATTTCACATTCCTCTAGCTGAGAGCCCAGCCTGCCTCTTTACTTTGCTTAACCTGCTGAACACAGGCCAGCCTGTGGCTCACTCGGGAGAGTGCGGTGTTGATAACACCAAGGCCACGGGTTCGGATCCCTTAAAAAAAAAACAAAAAAAACCTGCTGAACACAATGAGGTAAACCAGTAACAGATATTTTCTCTAGGATCTTTGATAACATTCAGCCCTCAGTTACATAATTTATGTATTAGTGAGTCTGGAAAGTTTTAGAATATTTTCCTGGTGCCCTTACCCTTATTTTTAGCAGTACTTTAAGATCATTTCAAAATATGAATGAAGTTATGTTTTAACAATTAAAGGAAGTTAGTTCAGTTCAGTTCCTTCATGCCCCATCAGCTTTATCTCTGTCAGCAGAAAGAATTACTTACCCTGCCTTTGGTTCTTGCCTCCCTCGCTAGGCTTTAAACCTCTAATCTTTAATGAGGAAATGCTGTTATTTTTCCTACTTCCCACAGTTAAGGCTTTAAGAACAATCTTAGAAAGAAAGCCTTCAGTTTACAGCAACTGGACTGTCTATGTTAGACCAAAACCCACCCTACGCAGAGGAAACTGCTGCATCATGTGACTGAGTCCTCCCAGGAAGGGAATGCCACTCCGAAACCCTGACTGCTAAACTGCAAGCTATGCCCACACTGATGGCATCCTATCTGAATGGAAGTCACACCACAGCCCATAACTGGATTAACCTCCAACTCAAGCGCCCTTACTAGGGTGAGTAACATTTTACTGTAAGTCTGACCAACAATGCCCTGTCTCTGAGTCAGTTGTAACCTTTGGTACTCAAGTCATGAGTTGTAGCTGTAAGCTATTTTAAAAGAAGATGTCTATAAAATTTGGCTTAAGTATGGAGTTTTAAAAGTCTATTGCAGTACCCAAAAGAATTGAATACATATGTTGAACATAAGACACGTACCTGAATGCCCATGGCAACTTTATTCATAACAGCCCAAACTGAAAACAACCCAAATGTCTGCCATGGTGTTTTTATACCATGGAATACCACTCAGCAGAAAAAAAAAAAAAAAGAAAGAAAGAAAGTAAGAAAGAAAAAGGATGAACTGTGGCTACAAGCAATGTGGAGAGTATGACTCCATTTACATGACGTTCAAGAATAGGCAAAACCGATTTATGGTGATAGAAGTCACAATACTGACTACCTCTTGGTTGGAGGTGGGGATGATATTGAGTGGGAAGGGCATGAAGGAACCTTCTAGAATGCTAACAGTGTTCCCTATCCTCCCTCTGGGTGTTGGCTACATGGACGTTGTGGCCCCCAATGCTCCCCTCCCTCTGGTATTCTTGTCCTTTTGTAGTCCCCTCCTACACTGTATCAGGACTGGTCTGTGTGACCAGCAGAATATGGCGGAAGTGACATGTCACATCCGAGACTAAATCATAAAGGACATTATGGCTCTGCCTTGCTCTCACTCTCTCTTGGATCACCCATTCTGGAGGAAGCCAGCTGCCAACTGGACACACAACAGCCTACAGAGGGGCCCACATGGAGGGAAACTGAGGCCTTCTTCCCATGGCATCTTGGAAGCAAACCCTCCAGCCCCAGGCAAGACTTCAGATAATAGCCTGGGCCAACATCTTGACCTCAATCTTATGAGAGACCCTGAGCTAGAACCACACAGAACCAAATCCCTGACTGGCAGAAACTGGGATATAATAATGTTTGTTCTTTTAACCAATTAAGTTTTGGGGTAACTTGTTGTGCGGTAATAGATAACTAATATAAGTGTGTGATCTGTAAAAACTCATCGAGCTGTACATGTGAGCTTTCTACACTTTATATATGTATATCTTAGTTAAAAGTAAAAAAGAAAAAGTTCTCAAAAATGCTCAACGTGAACCTTTTTAGGGGGTTGGCGGAAGTATTAACTCAAAGTCTTCTATATTTCACCAAAATGTGTAGGCAATTTGTAGACTGACAGAGGAAGAGAAGTGTGAGCTGGTCACCTACTCCTGTTCCCTGCGTTCAACTGGACAGCTTCCTTCCATCTACAGGTGGTTCTTTTAGAGGCGGCCTAGCTGCAGTCCTGGGGCTGTTTGGGGGCAGACTATCAGCAATACTTACAATGTCTATGAATACTACAGGGAATTTTACAGCATTGGCAGCAAAAACAGGGCAAACTTATCCATTAGGCATAGTTGGCACAGTGCTTGGGGCTCACAATACTTTTAAGTTTCCATGAAAATGTTTTAAATTTCTTTTAAAATCAGATGAAAAATATGAATATAATAATAATATATAATAATGAATCTATCTGGGATTATATTTGTCTTTATACCAGTACAGTTGAAAACTATAATCTTAAATGTTTTTTTTTTTTTTGGAAGGAGGAAGGGGCCCTCAAAGGCAAATGTTCCAAGGGTCCACAAAAGCTGTAATGCAGCCCTGACCAAACTGTGTCCCCTCAAGATTCATATGTTGAAGCCCTAACCCCACTATATGATTGTATTTGGAGATAAGGCTTTTAGGAGGTAATTAAGGTTAAATGAGGTCATAAGGGTAGGGCCTTAGTCCAATAGAATTGGTGGAAGAAGAAGAGAGAGAGAGATCTCCCTCTTCCTGAGAGCATGCATCAAGGAAAGGCCATGTGAGGATGCAGGGAGAAGGCAGCCGTCTGTAAGCCAGAAAGAGACCTCTCACCAGGAACCATATAAGTTCCTGATGTTGATCTCGGACTTCCCAGCCTTTAGAACTGTAAGAAATGAATTCCTGTTGTTAAGCCATCCAGTCTATGATATTTTATGGCAGAGAAGAAAAAAAAGTAAAGGAAATTTAAAAAGTAACGAAGATGTCTGATCCATGTGCAATGGCCTCAGCAGGAGATGAAGTCAGTTGTATCTATTCCCATAAAGGCCCATCTCTGTCTTCATTTTCTATTGCTGAACTTTAGGTTTCAAGTCAAGAACTAGGTAAGCTTGCAATCTGTGCAGCACTTAAGCAGTTTTTTTTCTTTGTCCAGTTGAATCACCTGCATACTTTGAAGTCTGCAAATCAGCCACAGAAAAAAGAAAAAAAAACTTTATTTTAGAAGAAATCAAGTTATTTTGTTGCAATGGAATTTTAATCACATGAATTTACAGCACAAATCATATCCTTATTCTAGAAGATAAGATATCCTCCATACTTAGCCAATGAGGGAACCCAGGAGAGTGAAGCTTAAAGAAGAATATGTTTTATAGAGTATAGTGTGCTCAATTGTGTTGAATGCTACTAAGAGGCCAAGTCACAAAGAAAGGATTAAGTTTTGTAATGATGAATATGCTAACTACCCTGATTTGATCATCACACATTGTAGACATGTACTGATATTCAACTTTGTACCCCACAAATATATATAATCAATATATTTCAATTAAAAAAAACACAAACAATGATGACCTTAAGAAGAGCAGTATCCTTGTGATTGCCAGAGCTCTGGGGGAGTAGAGGAGCTGGATCCTTACAGCACTCCTTACAGCAAAATAATTCTAGACGGATCACTGCTTTTATGAAATCATTAAAATTTTAGAGGAAAACATCAACTAATTTTTTAAAACCCTGAAAACTAGTAAACTAGTAAAAGAATCTGCAATACATATGCTAGATCAACAGGTTAATTTTCTTAATAAATAGCTTTTACAAATCAATATGAAAAAGAAAACCTAATAAAAATGAAGAACACACAAAAAATTATAAATATATTAAGATTCTTAATCTCACTTATAATTTAAAAAATACATTAAAGCATCCCCCCCCGCCCCCATTTTCCACCTTTTTTTAGCAGCTGGCTGGTATAGGGATCGAACCCTGGACCTTGGTGTTATCAGCATCATGCTGAAACTACTGAAATTACAACTGAAATAACCAGCCAGGCCTCATCCCATGCCATTTTTCACCTATAAGAATGGTAACGATAAGTATTGGCAAGGGGGTGGGGGAACAGGCATTTCCATACGCTGTTGGTCAAAGTGTAAACTGCAATCTCTTTGGAGGGCATTTTGACAATAATCAAAATTTAAATACCTTTCCTTTGATCCAACAATATAAAAAATTTTCCAACCGTTCTACTTGTATGTGATTGCAAAGATTTAGGTACAAGGATGTTCATTGCATCATTGCCTCCAAAAACAAGTAACAAAGTAAATGTCCAACAAGAGATGGATTAAATTAATTCTGTAATGGATTAAAAACTATTACCATGAGTGTTTATAGCCTTCCTCTTCCATCTGCCAGCTAAGGAGAATTTTGTCTTGGGCCAACTTTCCCCTCTCCTTTCAAAATGGGAATATTCAATAGCTCTTAGACTTTTGTGATGCAGCATTATAAGGAAAGATACAAGGCTTTGTGGAATCCAGGCAAGCTTAGGAATGTGAGGAAGTATATGGAAAAGGAGAGGTAAACTTATGAGATATTATTGGGACCAAAATACCCTTCACATGTACGAGAAATGCAAGTAGAGAAACTGAATTATTTTGAGATATTTGTTGGTCAGTGGTCTGTATTTCATTGATTTAGACAATGCTCTGAGACTGGCCTGCATGAGTGTGGTTTCAGAAGTGTTGTATACACTTAATAAAATCCTATGCAGCTATCAGAATGGGTGAGATAGAAAAGCATATTGCTAAATGTAAAAAAAGCAAGATGAAAACTGTGCACAATACATTCTCACTCGTTTAAAAAAAGTTCATATATTATATTCATATATGAGTATACTTCAAAAAGTTCATGGAAAAATAGAATTGAAAGTTAATATGAATCTTTCCATGAAGGGTTTCCAAGTACCCTTGTATATGTCATCAACTACATAGAAGTTTTCTGGAGGACGTTTCCGTACATTTATAAAGATGCATTTGTCTAATAATTTCATTTTCCCTCTTGTTTTCTCCTTTATTATTCTGAAATCAATGTTAAATGATTAAATACTTAATGATATTAAGTATTCTTTCAACAAACAAAAAGCTCTCTTAGGATTCGTTAGGCCCTGTAACCTTCCACTACTTCTCTGTGTAAGAGCTGGACATAAAGAAATTCTCTGACCTACTGTATTAGTTCGTTTTTGTCGCTTATAACAAAGTACCTGGAACTGGGTAATTTAAAAGAAAATGAGACTTATTGCTTACAGTTTCTGAGGCTGGGAAGCCCAAAGTCCATCTGGTGGTGGCGACAGTGACCCAGGGGTCTCACATTGCAAGATGGTGGAAGCAGAGAGAGCTTCTCCTCCTCTTTTAAAACCCTCAAAACCACACCCCCGACCACCATTTTTAATCCATTCATTAGGGCATGGTCCTACAATCCAGTCATCACTCCAAGGCTCCACCTTTCAATTAACATAATAGGATTTCCCACCCTCTTAACAGCCGTAGTAAGGATTAAGCTTCTAATATATGAAACTTGGGGACACAATTCAAGCTTAAGTGAGTTTGGGGGGTACATTATTCAAGCCACTACACCTACCTTATCTGAAAATAGATCATAAGACCTTCATTCCACAAGGCATCCTGCCCTATACCATGGAGGAAGGAATGCCACACAGAAAGACCAAGAAGAATCTGAACAGAGGGCTTGTGGGTTTCTTCCCTCAGTCAATTACTATTAGATCAGTCCCTTTTTGTCCCATCACATTTCTACACAGCTGTCCACTCTTCATTGAATCTAAGCATAAAAGTGGACAGTTTTCCCTTGGGCTTTTGGGTCTTTATTCTGAAGGCTGCCATGTCACATAAAACTTTGGTTCAATAAATGTATTTCCCTTGTTAACCTGACTTTTGTTATAGGAGTATTGGCCTTGACTCTTAAGACAGGTGAGGAAATGTATCACACCTTCTCACCCATACGCAACTATGTTAAAACAATTTTCATAAATGTACAAAATACACCATAATGTGACAGAGATTATCCATAGGGTGGAATTATTAATGTTTTTTAAATTCTTATCTCTAAACTTTTGTGTATTTTCAAAGTTCCTACCGTAAACAGGATTACTTTGTTATCAGCAAAATACTTTTCTTAGAAAGATGGTCTATAAAATAAACTACCTAGGCTATTAGGCATAATTGAAGCTGTATGAAAGACTTGAGAACCAGAAAAAATATAGCTAAATCTTTTTAATACTGTTTTGGTGAACGGGGGACCTAATTTGTAGGGGCATCAAAATTTCTGTCATCCCAGAAAAGTGCTTAAAGTTGCCTTTACTCAAGTCAATTACTTATTGAAGGTAGTTCTCCCCCCACTCCCCACCCCCATTAGGACTTTGCTAAAATTGGAAGGGTAACTAACCAGCCAGGATCTAGGTAGTAGATTACAGCAGTGGTTCTTGAACTTGACTGTGCATTGGAACCACTTGGAGGGCTTGTTAAAACACAAATGACCAGGCCCACCCTGAGTTTCTGATTCAGTAGGCCTAGGGTGAAGCCTGAGAATTTGCATTTCTAACAAGTTCCCAGGAGCTGCTGCTGGGCCAGTGACCACACTTTGAGACCTCCTACATTAAAGCATATTACTTTGTCATCAGCAGAACCACCAGCAGTGAGTCTGGGGAGGGGAAGAGCACACAGGGCCAGGAGGTGGTCATGGAAGATGTAGGGCTGAAGGTCCAGAGGAAATGCGTAGACTTACACAGCCCAGCCAGCCGGGTGAACATTGCATGGCTGAGGACGTGAGGAGGTAAGACAGTAATGGAAAAAGAGCTTTGTAAGGTAGTGATGGGAAGGTCATCTTCATCATGGTCCTACCTAGGGCTGGGTTTGGTCATTGCTACTGATGGGTATTTAGTCTTTTCATTATAAATTGGCTTCCACTATTGGGAAAGAGATCCTTATAATCTCCATTTTCTTAAATTGAAAATGGAAATGGCTGATGCTTTTGAATGATCTGAATAATTGAAACGTTAGGGAAAATGATACCAGAAATACATACTATAAAAATATGTACAAAAAAAAAGATAAAAAATAAAAGTAAATAAGTGGGAGACAAAAAATACGAGTTTATACTCATATAATGGCACGGCTCAAAAACAAAGATGCCTCTCCTTTAACTGACTTCAGAGCTTACAATGAACTCTGAGGGCTGACCGGTTAGCTTAGTTAGAGCGTGGTGCTGATAACCCCAAAGTCCAGGGTTCGATCCCTGTACCAGCCAGCGCCCTCCCCAGAAGAACAACCCTGGTCCCCATCTCTGCGATATACTTTGGGGTGCTCACGTCCACTGAGCTACGCGTGGCTCCGCCGGCAGGTGGTGCAGTTCTAGCGCTTTTCCGACCGTGGACTGAGTTGACAGTAAACAAAGATAGGGTGGCACCACCCACCTCCGCGCTCCGCCTCCTGGAGCTTTCGGATCGCGACACGGTCAGGCCATTGTGCGTCACCACCCCGAGCTTTGCCAGAAGGTACCCAGGCACAGATTCCTTTGGGGTGACTGGGTTTGGGAGGAGAACTTGCTCCGAGTGTTAATCGGGCCGAAATAAATACATATTCCCTGAGTGGGACCTTAATTGGGAAAACAGTCTCCCAATTATTCACATTTGCTAAAACCTCGCCCACCCTCTCCAACCCAGGACAAGCATCAAAACCAGATACTGTTGACACAACTCCAGAAATATCCTCTCAGGCCGGATTCCCACAGTTCAGCTGCCCAAGTCTAGAAAACCCCACCCCAACGCCGCGCGCCCAGGGACAGCAAGGCAAAAGAGAAGGACAGCGCCCTGACCCCGGGGAGGTCGCGCGGTCAGCGCGGCACAGCCCCGCCCCCTAGGCCCCGCCCCGGGTCCGCCCACCCCGACTCGGCCCCGCCCGAGAACGGGCACTGGGCGCCCGGGCTGCAGCACCGCCCACACGGGGAGGAGCCGACGACGCCTTTTTTCCTGACCTGCGCGCGCAGCCTGTCGTTGCCTGCGCCTGCGCCTGCTCGCGCTCCTTCCCTCCCGCCCTCGCTGGTCAGGCGCCGGGTCCTGAAACAGCCCGGGGAAGTGAAGCTGTAGTCGTGGACCGAGCGAGGCGAGCTAACCGAACCCTCGCCGACGTCCACAGGCCCGCACCGCGGCAGCATGAGCGCGCGCAGCCCGGCGCTCGGGCTCCTCCTCCTCCTGCTGCTGCTGTGTCTGGGGCAGGTGAGCGGCCGCCGGCGACCCAGGCGGGCTGTGGGGGACGCGGCGCGGCCGAGAGCCGGGGAGGGCGGCGGGCCGAGCAGCGGCTCAGAGGGCCCCGTCCCCCGAAGCGGCGCGACTCCGGGCATGTAGCCATGGTCTAGCCACGGAGCCCCCGCTGGCGCCCCCATCTCTCCTGTTTCTGTCTCTTCCTTGTGATCTGCATAACTTCGTATAGCATACATTATACGAAGTTATACGAGAGCCGGGGAGGGCGGCGGGCCGAGCAGCGGCTCAGAGGGCCCCGTCCCCCGAAGCGGCGCGACTCCGGGCATGTAGCCATGGTCTAGCCACGGAGCCCCCGCTGGCGCCCCCATCTCTCCTGTTTCTGTCTCTTCCTTGTGATCTGCAAGAGGGTGGCTCCTGGGGGGTGGGTGCCTGTTTGACCTGCTTTGAGCTCATTTCAGCTGTGGTCGTCTAATTCCTTGGTTTAGGATGTGGGATCAGAGGGAAGGAGGACAGTGGGTAGAAAGGAATAGCGACGTTGTTTAGCCTCTTTTTTCTTCTCTTTCTTTTCTTTTCTTTTTTTTAAATTTTGCTACATGCACACGAACTCTTTGTAAATTGTTTAGAAGATCTGGCCACTTTATTTCCCCCTCTCCTCGCCTGAGGATAGTGGTGGAAGGGGAGATAAACAGAATTCGTCAAGCACCAAGTTGGAACTGTCCCAAATCCACACATAAGGCAGCTTGGTCTTGTAAAGAGTGCAGGTTATTATTATTATTATTATTTATCAACTCCTTTTAACATCTGAGAAACCGAGGCCCACAGGGAGTGATTGAATTTCTCCTTGTCACGATTAGCTAGCGACAGAATGGGCCCTGGAACTCAGGGTCTTGACTCTCTGGGTGGGCTTTTCCTTGGGTTAGAATCCTTGGACGTGGGCGTCTCACTGTTTATGTCTACAGTTTTAAAACTTTTAAAACTGCGGGAGTGGGGTAGGGGTGATTAAACCAAATCAGGATGACAGGGTGAGCCTCTGGGAACTCTCTACCCTTGTGCCCACTAGAACCGTTCAAATAGGCGTGTGAGTGAGTAATGAAGTTGTGAATCAGAGCAGACGGCAGGTTAAGGATGGAATAGGAAAATCTCTCCTTGGACTTCTGTGTAATTCTCAGAAGAGGATAGGTGATGCTGACCCATTAATGGCCCGAGAGCCGGGAGAAGAGCGGTAGCTGCCTGCTTCCATGCGTGTGTGTGGTGTGTGTGTGTGTGTGTGTGTGTGTGTGTGTGTATGTATGTGTGTGTGTAAAATCCTCAGCTGTGTGGGCCTGTGGAAGAGTACACATCCGGGATTGGGATGAACCCAAGGGTGTCTGGGTGGAAGGGGAGGTGGAGGAATGTCGATTTCAGGAAAGCAGTTTGGAATGGGGCCAGCCAGTAGACTGCTCACTAGTTCTGTGACTTTGGGCACTTTACTCTCAGCCTTGTTTTCTCCTGAAGATAAATAATACCTCATAGAGTTATGGAGTTATTTAAGTAACACAGTATATGCAAAGGCCTCATCAGTGTACCTAATGGTAGTAAAAATTCAAAAAATGGAACAATTACGTGCCTTAGAGAAAATACAGCTATTTGTTTTCCCTAGTTTTAGATCAGGACCTAATAAGCAGGCTTCGCATTATTAAGTAGCTTTAATTTATTTCTGAAATCCTTTACCTCAAGGTAGTATCCAAGACTGATAGCCAATGAGCACCTGTCCTCCTAGGTCAGAGGTTGTGAATCTATTGCAAAATCCTCAAGGTCTGTAAATCTTAACTTGAAACATTCCTATTGTTATTTAAAGATTTAACTCCCTCCTGTCTGGAGGCTTTCAGTGCACCTGATAGATGGGGAGGGGTGTCCGCTTTTAGAATTCATACCAGTGATATTTGGTTTCATTCTGAGCACTAATGAAGTTCTGTCACACAATTACAAACTAGCTGTCCTTTGTAAGGTCTGAACTACATTTTCGGGGGATTTTAGCATTTCTTAGTTTTTAGTATTTACAGATGATCAAATAACATTTCTAACTCCCTGGTTTTTAAAACCATAGTCATCCAAATAATGTATGCATTCTTGAGAAATAGCATGTATCTCTCCTGGTTGTGATATAAGCTTTTTCTTGACGGAGCTGGAACATAGTGAGGCCTGGGTAGGAATTAAGCATCAAATTCCTTTTCCTGAGGAGATGGAGAATGGGTTCTTCTTTTGACCTGGGAGCAATTAAGAACAACCATCTGAAATTGAAGTGAATGTGGGTAATCTTTCCCAGTCTCTCCCACTCCTTGATTGACCCTGTGATCACATATCTTATTAACATAAGTAATTAAGGAAAAAATGAGGGGGGGGTTTGGTTTTTTGTTTTGTTTTGTTTTTGTTTTTGGTGAGTGGGCCTAGAGAAAAGGACTTGCTGAATAGGTCTCTGTATTCCTTCAATGTTTGTTATATTACCCAGAACAAAGAATCCCTCTGGTCATGAAGACAGTGTGATCTCTCTTTCCTAGGCAACCCTTCCTCACCCTTGACTCCTGAAAGGGATGCGGTGTTCTAAGCATGGCACATTACCTGCTGTGGAAGCCCGAATTAGGCTGTCTCTAATCTGATCTCAGGAGCCCCATTCTGCCCCTTCATATGCAGGGCATCAGCTCTCCAACCAAACTAAACAACTTGCTGTCAAAACCCTGCCCTTTTTCCAAGATCCCAGTTCACCTGCTGTATTATCCATGACATTGTTGTCGTGCTCCCCTAACTGAAATGCCTTCCCTCTAAAGTTCTAAATCTTTGTGTAAACTGTTGCAACAGCATTTGCTGCTTGGCAAAAGACTTTGAGTTAAAAGACCTGGGTATGGGTCTTGACTCTACCTCTTCACAAGAGTGGCCTTGGGCAAGCCAGTTATCCTCTGGATCCTGTTTCCTCCTCTTTAAAATTGGGTTAACAACTATGCCTACTTCCCAGGGTGCTTGTGGAAAGATAGAGAAATTTTTTTTAATTGAACTACCCAGATCGCAGGTTGCTTGAGAGCAAGAACTTTATTTTATCATCACCAAATATGGCCAGGACTCTTGACTTATTACTCTTTTTAATCACCAAATCTTTGAGCCTCGAAGTGGGTTTTGGGGAGGGATTTAGAGACTGTTGGTGATCAGAACTGGATTTGCAGTTGGTTTCTGGGGGATGGCAATGATCATCTGTGGCCAGCCAGGTTTTACTTCACTTGGACTATGCCTCTTTTACAGTCTTTGGAATATTTGCTTTGGCAACAAAACTTTTTGAAAAACCTCTGTCTGGTACAAGAGTGCTGTTGGTGAATTTGAGAGGAATTTTAAAATTTTGTTTTTCATCTTGTTACTATCCCTTTCTTAGGTCACAGGAGGAACTTAATAGTTTTATAAACATGAAGTGGGTGCTCTGGGTGCAATGTAGGATGCAAAGATCAAAAAACTAGCCCATTTGGAAAGTGGTCTATATATTTGAGGTGCTGTGTAAATGTTCATAGTTACTGTGCCTCTCTTGTTCATAGTTAATGGGAGGAAGGCTAGATATATAAGAAACTATAATATACTGATAAGTGTACAAATAAAGATAAAACATGTAGTTCATTTTTGAACTGAGCTCTAAAGGTTGAATGAATGTGTACCAGGTAGATAAGAGGAAAACTAGAGAAAATAGTGGAGAAAGTTACCTAATCGTTACTAAAAACCATTGAACTGTACACTTGAAAAGGGTCAATTATATGAAATGTAAATTATCTCAATAAATCTGTTAAAAAATGGTAGGGGGGCTATTCTAGATTACAGAAGATTAAAGACAAAAAAAAACTACCTAGGTTTTACATTGTACTTTATTGCTGTCACACATCTGATCTCGTTTTATCCTTACCAGGTCCCTGTGAAATAGGTATAATGCTGTTTGTCCTATTTCACAGATTTGGACAATTAAGGCTCAAATTCGTCTCAAGGTCACATAGCTAGTAAACGGCAGATTGGGAATTTGAACTACTGTCTTCTGACTTCTGTGCTCTAGTTTATTCAGATTTAAGATGTTGCTACTAGATTATTCATGTTTAGCAAGCTAAACTGAATGGGTGTTCAGCAGATGTTCCACTTGACCAATAAGGCATCTCATTCAAGGCATGTTCCTGCCTCGAAGGTGGCGTCTCCAATAGTTGGTAATAAAGCAGGGATGAAATAGGCTTGCTGGCCTGACCCGTGGCTCAGTTGGCACACTGTGTGAACATTCCATAGAAAAAACCTGCCAACAGTATATAATGACACCTACTTCCATGGTTTTCAGTCTTGTGGCTTTTGGGTTATTTTTCAAACTTGTGGGTGCTGTAGCTTCTTAATGTCTAATACCAACTAATAGTATGACCTTGTGCTAATCACTTAAAGAAACTGCAAACTAAAGGGGTTCTGTAAAATGAAGAATTGGACTAGCTGAGCCCACCTAACTGTATAAATATATGACTTAAATACCCATATACAGGCAAACCTAGTGCACACACCAGCCGTCCTTTGTTATGTGGGTATGTTCATGCCGGGTTGGCTGTAAAACAGTTTCCATCAATAGAAGTTAGACCAGCCTGGCCTTTACCCCAAATGTCCTGCTGTATTTGTTTGGTCTGCCTCGCTGACTTTAAAGGAAATAGGCAGCTTAATCTCTGATCAGGATTCTCCCTGCCAGTCCCTCTACCCTGATCCTGTGTTGTCCTGACTTGGCCAGGCCATCCTCTCTTCCCCGGAGAGGCAATGGGGCAGTGGAGTCAATCAGCAGCCACTTCCCCTCCTTCCCTTTGTTGGAGCTGGAGCTTTACCCATCCAGGACAGTGACAGAAGTGGGATACCAAGCCTTGCACTCCCAACTGGTGAGACGGTCGAGTGCTAGCCTGGGGTTGAGGGCTGCAGTGGTACTGAGGAAGTGAGTCCTTACTTGACAACTACCTAGATAGGTACTTAAAAAGATGTGAATAGTAGTCACTTTTGCTACAAGTGAATGTGTTTGTGTAGAAATGACACTTGCGTGGGGTCATAGTGTATGGGACAGTCTGTCTCTGGTGCGTTCTCAAATTCTGAGGATACATCAGTGCACAAACTGGGCTGGAGTTTGACCAGTGCAGTAGCTGGGGAGGTGGGAGGACAAGGGGGATGAGGTGGAGAACTTTGCCTTTAAAATCATGTCACTTATGAGCCATGTGACCTCAGAGTATCTTCTCTGAGTGTTAGTTTCCTTATCTGTAAAATACTGCTATACTACTCCATACTGTCTGAGAAATAAATGAAGAAGTGAGTGAGAAATCACTTAACTTTGTGCCTGACACGTAGTTGATGTTCGGTATTTGAATATGAGGTAGTTAATGCTTCAGCAGGATTTGCTGAAGGCATCCTGGAGTGTACGACTCTGTTGCTGGTGTTCGGAACTTCTCCATATGATTTATGTGTTCACAGAGCTCCCTATTAGAGTCTGATTTAGCAATTGCTATAGTTGCTAACATATAGCAGAAGTGGCTTTTTTAAAAAATCTTTCCTGAACTGTTCCTGTTATTGTTGAAAGAAGCTGCTTTTTCTTTTTTTGAAAGCAGCTTTCTTATCTAGTTATATACTCCGTAATTAAACTCTGGAGCATGTTGTGAAATATCCATATGGCCTAACTTTTAAAAGTAGAGACTCTCTAGCTTTGTATCTACTGAGTTCTTTGTTAAAGCCAAAACAACTAGCAGTTTTCATTTCTGAACTTCTTATATAATCCAGTTGAACTCCTTCAACTCATTGTGAGTTTCGATGGTTTTTGAATCGGTGAACACCAGATGTGGTACCCTAGGGAATTTCACATGGGCTCTGTCCTTTAGGATTATGGTCTTGTTTACAAAAGAGTCAAGACAAAAGCAAGAAAATATTTTTGCAACCTCTCCCAACATCACAACTTTGCAGTCCTCATAAAAATAAATTCTGCTTGATCCTAGGGCAGGAGCCAGCAAACTATGGCCTGGCCAGAGCCTGTTTGTAGGACAAAGTTTTATTGGGACACACTGCACCCATTCATTTACCTGTTGTTCATGGTTACCTTTGGGCCTCCACAGGCAGAGTTGAGTGTTTGCCACAGAGACCTTAAGGCTCATAAGCTTACAGTATTTAGTATTTGGCTCTCTAAGGCCAAGTTTATCAACTCCTGTCCTAGTGGATCTACGTGGGAGCTTGTGGAGTGTAAGGGACAGAAACAGATCCCACACACCAGAACATCTGCTGCCTGACTGACCGGCTCTGTTCCAGGCTCCCAGCCCAGTGCTGCTGGGTCCAACCTGCCTCTTCTCAAGGATAGCTCACCTGCTCAGGGGACACAAAACGGGAACCAGGTGAAAGGAGTTTTGCGAGAGGCTGATAAGGGATAATTAGGAAGGGCACTGATAAGGCTGAAACCTGTGAAGAAAACAGTGGGTAAATTTGTGATCTGGATAAATACAGGTAAGAGCTGTTCAAGTAGAGCCAAAAGCCAATCTGTGGAGGATAGTCGAGATTTGTTTGTAAAAAAGCAGTTTAAAAGTCACTCCGCTTGTGTGTGTTTGTGTGTACTCATCTATATATATGTTTACCTGTGGGGAGAAATGAAAAGCCTGGAAGGCCTAGATATAATAAATTAGCACTAGTTAAATCTGAGAAATAGGATGGGGATGGAGAAGTGAGGTAGGACTTTCAGTATTATTTCATATACACCTGTTATGATTGAATTATTTGTGATGAATGTGTATTGATTTGTAAATAAAGAAAATAAAACCTGCAATCATTTATTTTTTAACATTTTAGGAATTAGCAGAATTTTTAAATGCTTAAATAAGTTCTTATGGTTACAAATAGGTATATGAGATTACTAAGTAGCCATGAGATGAACAGTAAAGAATTATTATTCTTTGAACTTGGACCCCCTACTACTTATATGGAACTTTAACAAGACATGCTATTAGAGACTATGGGTATGTCGCACGACACTGAAACCTATAGTCCTTGATCCTGTTTGAACTGACAGTCACTCTTCCTTGTTTAACCACAGAGTGATAACTGAGAACGTGCACTCTACAGTCCTTGCCGCTAGGCTTTCCTTTTACATGGTAAAGGACATCTGAGCTCATGGGTCTGTTTTTTTTTTTTTTTTTTAAAAGATGACCGGTAAGGGGATCTTAACCCCTGACTTGGTGTTGTCAGCACCATGCTCTCCCGAGTGAGCAAACCGGCCATCCCTGTATAGGGATCCGAACCCGTGGCCTTAGTGTTGTCAGCACCACACTCTCCCAAGTGAGCCATGGGCCGGCCCTCATGGGGTTTTTTTGGTTGTAAAATATTCATAACATAAAATGTCCATCTTAATTATTGACATTACGTCACATTTTGAGCAACCGTCACCACCATCCTTCTCCAGAACTGAGCTTGTGTTTTGATTAGGTGCACTTTTCGGCTATGGCAGGCTTCAAACATTGGTGGGTCTCATTTCACTGTTGAGCATAATTCTTCTTTCCCCAAGTGAGTGTTATTGAATATGAAAACGCATCAACTGTGCTCTTAGATTGTAGTTAGGGCGGCTTTCAGCCAGACACTTTAAGTTTGGAAATCAGGTGCTTTCTTTGAAAAGGAAGTGTATGGCCTGTATGAGACCTGTGTGCATGGTGTGGCCTTGACATCAGCATGTGCTGCTCTGACAGTCCAGGATCTTACAGGGCATCCATCTTCATTGTAGACAAAGTCCTGACTACCCGTTGTGTTGTGGTGATTTTGAGACTGGAAATCCAGTTGCTCGGAGGCCAGTTAGGTTCTTAGTGGGATACGGAAAGAGGGTGGCCCATGAGGAGTAACCCTCAGTGCAGAGTGAGGATAAGAGCTCCGACTTTCAAACCAGCCAGGTGTGGGTAGGGTCTGGCTCTGCTGTGTCTTAGATGTGACCCCAGATGAGTGACTTTACCTGTGCATCCTGCAGTTTCCTCCTCTCTGATCTCAGCACTTGCCTCACAGGTCTGTTCTGAGGATTCAGTGAAATAATAGAGCATGCTTAACCAGTGCCCAGATGCTGGAGGGGTGGTGGGGGTGAACCTCATGGGAGCAGAATGTGTGATGGGAGCTTGGTGAGGGAGAAGCCATGTTTGGGAGAGTCAGCAAGGTGCCGTGGCAGAGGTGGAGTTTTGAGAGTAGACTCAGCAGGGAGTGAGGGTGTAAGGAGGGTAAGGGGGGCAGAACGGACTGCCATGGACAATGCAGAGGCAGGCAGGTCCTACTGAGTGCGGAACAAAAGGGAAGGAGGGTAGAGTGATAGGTTTGGAACATTGTGGAGCATGAACAGAGCCAGAACATTGTGGAGTTTGGAACATTGTCTGGGCTTGTCTCGCAGGTAGTGGGAAGGGTAGATTGTAGGTATAGGGGCAGAAACATGTAATACCTTTCCTCACCCACCGTAAGGGTTGCAGCCAGTACTCCTATAACAAAAGACAGGTTAACAAGGGCAAAACATAATTGGGTAATCAAAGTTTTACATGACACAGTGGCCTTCTTAATAAAGACCCAAAAACCCAAGGGAAAACTGTCCATTTTCGTGCTTAGGTTCAGTGAAGAGTGGACAGCTGTGTAGAAGTGTGATTGGACAAAAACAGGACAATCTAGTAGTAATAGACTGAATGGGGAAACCCAGCAAGGCCTGTTCAGATTCTTCTTGGCCTGTGTGGCATTCCGTCCTCCAGGGTATAGGGCAGGACCCTTGTGGAATGAGTATCTTATGATCTACTTTCAGACAAGATAGGTCAGAGAATTTCCTTATGGCCAGCTCCTACACAGAAAGGTGGGAAAAGGTTAGAGTAATATTTCTAGGTTTTATGGCTTTGGGGAAGAGGAGTTCTAGTTTCTATTCTAGTTTTTACAGCCTTCCTTAGGAGAGAAAGAAGGGCAAGAGAAGGTCAGAGAGAGACTTTGCATCTGAGGCCTTCCAATGTCCTTCAGTTCAAAGTACTCGGCGTGCTGAGCACCATACTTTGGGTATCGTTTTCTGAGCCCCTGCATTGGCTTCTAAGCACCAGAAAGCTTGGGAGCCATGATTCAGGAAGAGACAAGTGGCAGCCCTACCTAGGAGACACTGCCATGGTCTGGATGAGAAGAGGAGAAGGCTGCATGAAGGAGCCTTCCCACAGTGGGCAATGAATTGTGGGAGCTTTGAAAGGCACCTAAGCAATTCGAACTCCATTGAAGAGGGGTTGGCAGTAAGGAAAGATTAATTTCCTCTTGAGCGCCTGAGGCTGTCAGGCAGCTAGCTGGAAGTGCTGCTGGAGAGGAGAAGTTGGAGATCATTCATTCGAAGCTGAGAGGGGTTTGTGAATGAAGTTGGAAGTGTGTGTAGGCAAGTGCAGATGAAGGGCCCAAAAAGAGATAAGACTGTGAAGGTCCCTAAGGAGGCTTAGGGCAGGTCTGGGGGTGAGCTCTCCTTTTTCAGCAGTAGGTGATGGGAGAGGAGTGAAGGTACAGCTTTGAGGTGGAAAAGAGGCCTCCACGTCAGTGCAGCTGGGTGGGAGAGTGCACTTATACTCATGCCCTTGCACAAGGCAGGGTCAGGGAGGGCAGAATGCCAGAGGGAGGACCTTCATTATGCAGGTGATTGTATTTTATTGAGAGTCTCTTTATGGAACCAAAGTCCTCTGGTTTGAATCCTGGCTTTGCTACTGTTTGTGTGACCTTGGACAAGTTATTTAGCCCCTCAGTGCCTCAGTTTCTGCACCTGTAAAATGAGTGTAATAACAGCACCTCCCTCATCAAACTGTTGTTGGGATTCAGTGGGTTAACATATGAAGAGCACTTAAAACAGTGCATAGCACACAGCAAGTGCCTTGTGAGTACTTTTGGGCCCCAAAGGCATAGGGCTGCTCCTTTACGCAGAATGACTTTTGGGAAAGCAAACCTAAGAGTGTTGATTCAAACCCAAATTTCCTGGGCCCAAAGAGGCCTCAGGTATTTTATTTTCTTTAGGTCTTTGGAACCTTTTTGCTGAGGTTTCAAACAGAAGACATTAATAAGAATTCTTCAGATTCGATTGTATCCTGCTTCGTAGTTTACTGAGTTCTTTTTATACACATAAGCATATTCCCTCGTTTGATCTTCACACCACACCTGTGAGATAAGCCGAGATTCCGAGCTTCATTTTACAGATAGAAAAACTCCTAATTGGCAGATGCAGCCCAGGTACAGCACATGTTGAGAGCACCAAGAGTTCACAGGATCAGAACCCAGGACTCGACCCCACTCCATGCCTTCCCCTCCCCCACTCTTCTTCCACCATATGCGTGGAAATGGCACTTTACTTTGAAATAAGTAATGTAGATTATAAAGGATGATCTTTGTGAAAAGGAATCTAAACAGCATTGGGTTATTTTTATTGGCTTTTATAGTGCCAAGTATTGAGGAAGTGGATTTGCAACTCCAGATGCCCGTCATCCTGTTTGTCATGACAGAGCTGCGGTTTGTTGACTGGGTCCCTGTGGGGTGATTAGTCAAACAGAGTGCTCCTGACATGCTCGGCCAGCCAGGGTGACTAGCCAGAGTGCCCCTGAGGCGGAGACCTGCTAAAG
>NW_007727494.1:0-887 GCF_000696425.1 Galeopterus variegatus | reverse complement strand
CTCCTTTGTGGCCTAAATATATGACTTTTAATGTGTCAGGAGAAGAATATATCATAATTTTTATTTTAAAATATTTGAAGAATGAATTCAGAGATAAGTTATATTGACTTCTTGGGTTCTCCCATAAGTACACACCACAACCTCCTGCTTATTTTTTCTTTCATGTTCTAGGGCTTCAGGAACTTTTATGGGATTTGTATCTTGACCCCAGGGTTCAAAAGAGACTGACCTAGCTTCTGGCATATGTGTGGGTTATATGCCACTGTCACTGGAGAGAATTTGTGCTGTTGCCTCTATTTGGGTTTTTTTGAATTGGTTTTAACCAGGTATCATGGGAGCCATGGTTGCTTCATGGTATTTTCTGTTTCCCTGTGGGACAGTCGCAAGCTGGTGGCTATGACTGGCTGGGCCCTCTGTGGCTTTCTGAGTCCATTGTGGTACAAAGGATTGGATGTGCTCTGGGCAGCACCCTGTGGAGCAGGATGCTGACTTGATGATTCACACTGAGCCCTCCCCATTTCCGAATTTTCTGACAGCCTTGTGACTCTCACGTGGGCAGTAGGAGTGGCTCTTGAGAAATCATCATGTAAGAGATTTTAAATTGTTCTTTTAAGATTGTTTAGGTGATTTTCCTTAATGTTAGCATAGTCATTGCTTTTTACTTAAATCTCCAGGACAAGGTGTTCATTCTTGCCCCTTCTCTTTTTGGTTATTGATGTGTGTGGTCTTGTTCTTCATGTTACTCATGATATATTGATATTAATTAACCTAAATATATTTGGAAATATTTTCAGTTTATACAGTTCCTTGTGCAGATGTGCAAAAATAGTGCCTTTATAACTGCTAACTCACATACTATCTTGCTTTCTTTACACTGTGATTCTTGG
>NW_007727493.1:405368-407492 GCF_000696425.1 Galeopterus variegatus | reverse complement strand
ATGCAGGAAGTGCCTGTTACTGGTCTTAAAATATCAACCTATGAGGAATGAGAAATTGGAGAGAATACCTCTGCTTCCTGAACTCTGAGGTGCATCTTCTACATGGCTACCCAGAGTTCCCCAGGGGGAACAAGCACCGATTTAACCACAGCAGCAACTTGCTTGACAACAAAGTTTTTATTGACTTCCTTTCCTTCACTGTCTAACTTGCCCACTTCCCTGCTGCTGCTTCCTGAATGACAAGGAATAAAGCACTTGCCCTTGAGTCCTTGTCTCACAGTACACTTCAGGGGAGACAAAATAAAGGCAGTATCTCTTGACAATGTCTTGCCTTCTTTGCCTGACAGAAATTTCTGGAGCCTAGAAACCCAAATCATACAGGAATTCAAGTCTGAAGTGTTCTCATTTCCCCTTTTTAATCCTTCAATTAAAACCAGAATGACAAAATTTCCATTAATAAAATATAGTGGGTATTTCCCCCCCCAATGACTCATCCTGCAGTCTAGCTGGGAGAAAGATTTCCCAAACCTATTTGAGANGAGATTGGTTAAATAGTTGTGACCAGAATGTTGATAGAAACGTGAACAGTAAAGACCAGGCAGATGATAAGGTCTCAGATAGAAATGAGGAGCTTATTGGGAACTGGACAAAAGATAACACTTGCTAAACCATAGAAAGGAACCTGGCTGCATTGTGTCCGTGCCCTTGGACTTTGTGGAAGGTGGGACTTAAGAGTTGTGAACCAGAGCATTTGGCTAAAGAAATTTCCAAGCAGCAAAGCATTCAGGACGCTGCATGGCTACTTCTAACAGCCTACTCTGAGTTATGGCGGCAAAAGCATGATGTAAAGCCAGAATTTAAAATGGAAGCAGAGCGTAAAGATTTGGAAACTTTGCAGCCCGTCCGTGTGGTAAAGAAGGAGAGAGCCGGAGAACAATGCAAGGGGGAAGCAGATAAACTGGTTGCTAAAGACATTATCTTGGCAGTCAGGCAGCCAGATGCTAATAGCGGAAAAATGAGATGAAAGCCCTGAAGGCATTTGAGAAGTCTGGAATGGTGCCCCACCCATCACAGGCCCTGAGGCTTAGAAGGACTGAGTTGTCCCAGAGGACAGACCTGGGGCACAGCTGCCCTCAGGATCCTGCTCCCTGCATCCCAGCTACTCTGGCTAGAGCAGCCCCAAGTGTGGTTCTTGCAGTGGCCCTGGAGAGTAGAGACCTGAAACCTTGGTGGCGTCCACGTTGTGTTAAGTCTGCAGGCCAGCAGGAGGTGAGAACAGTGGAGGCATGGCAGCCTCCACCCAGATTCCAGAGGATGTANGTAAAGCCAGAATTTAAAATGGAAGCAGAGCGTAAAGATTTGGAAACTTTGCAGCCCGTCCATGCGGTAAAGAAGGAGAGAGCCGGAGAACAATGCAAGGGGGAAGCAGATAAACTGGTTGCTAAAGACATTATCTTGGTGGTCAGGCAGCCAGATGCTAATAGCGGAAAAATGAGAGGAAAGCCCAGAAGGCATTTGAGAAGTCTGAAATGGTGCCCCACCCATCACAGGCCCTGAGGCTTAGAAGGACTGAGTTGTCCCAGAGGACAGACCTGGGGCACAGCTGCCCTCAGGATCCTGCTCCCTGCATCCCAGCTACTATGGCTAGAGCAGCCCCAAGTGTGGTTCCTGCAGTGGCCCTGGAGAGTAGAGACCTGAAACCTTGGTGGCATCCACGTTGTGTTAAGTCCGCAGGCCAGCAGGAGGTGAGAGCAGTGGAGGCATGGCAGCCTCCACCCAGATTCCAGAGGATGTATGGAAAAGGCTGGAGGCCCAGGCAGAGACCTGCCACAGGGGTGGAGCCACCACAGAGGTCATCTATTAGAGCAATGCTGAGCAGAAAAGTGGGGTCGGAGCCCCCACAGACAGCCCCCACCAGTGAAATGTCTAGTAGAGCCAGTGCAGCAGGGCTGCCGCCAGGACCCTAGAACTGCAGGGCCACTGGTAACGTGCAACGTAGGCCTGGAAAAGCCACAGGCACCAGTGTGGCCCACTGGACTGTGCCTGGCAGAGCTGTGAGAACAAGGTTGCCTGATGCTTTGGGGGCCCAGATGCCCAATTGTGCCCAGGATGCAGGACTTGGAG
>NW_007727493.1:402910-404645 GCF_000696425.1 Galeopterus variegatus | reverse complement strand
TAGATAAATTTGGTTTTGTTTTTCAGGTTCATAGCTGGAAGGACTTTTGCTTTTGGTCTCAAATGAGACTTTGGACTTTGGACTTTTAAGTTGGCGCTGGAGCAAACTAAGACTTTTGGGACCATTAGGATAGAATGATTGAATTTTGTATGTGAGAGTGACATGAGTTTTGGGGGGCCAGGAGCGGAATGATGGAGTTTGGATGTGTTGTTCCCTCCAAAACTCATGTGGAAATTTGACCTCTAATGTGGCAGTGTTGGAAACTGATTGAGTCATGGGGGCGGATCCCTCATGAATGGATTAATGCTCTCCCTGGGGTATGGGGGATTAATAAGTGAATTCTCGCTCTATTAGTTCCCATGAGAGCTCGTTGCTTAAAAAGACCCTGGCACCTTCTCTCTCTCTCTCTCTCTCACTTCCTCTCACCATGTGATCTGCTTGTACCTGCCAGCTTCCTGCCACTTTCTGCCATAAGTAGAAGCAGTCTGAGGCCCGTGCCAGATGCAGCTGTCCCAGAATCGTAAGCCGAATAAACCTCTTTCCTTTGTAAATTACCCAGTCTCAGGTAATTCTGTTATAGCAACACAAAACAGACTGAAACAAGTGCAAATGAGGTTTAAAAGCTCTGGACTAGGGCTTAAAAGCAGGAGAGCTAGGATGAAAGGCATTGCGAAATATTGCAGAAATAGAATGAAGAGGATTCGATAAAGGTCAACTTCAAGTTCCCATCTTTAAGAAATAAAAGATTTGATATGTTAAAGAATATGAACATATCAGAATGAAAAATATTAAATCATACTGCATTTTGGAGGTACAGAGCAAGTAGTAATGTCTTACTTTTGTCTTTAGCTGTGATCTTCCTTTTGATTCTCCAGCCCCACTCCTCTGTTGAATAAGCAGGCAAAACTTGAACTAGATAGCCAATTGTTTAAATCTTAATAATATTTAATAATTGAAATAGTCACTTTAGGTGTGCTTAGTTTCTATGGAAATAAAAATGCTCTTTTACTTAGAAAATCTTACCTTCTCTCTTCTTTGCTCCATAAGTGGTGAATGGGTATGTGAGTGGACGGGAATGGGGACCTTGTCTTACAACCTTGTGGTATTGGGGTCCTTATGCTATCTTTTCCTCATCTGGTCCTTGGGTGATGCCCCTGGATATCTGGTTCCTTGGGCCCTGGGGAGCTCCAGTGCAGAACCCCGGGAACTTCTACATTTGGGTTTAATTCTCTTGGCTCAAGTGATGCACCTGGTGATGGCTCCTGACTAACCTGAGCTCACCTGAGCTTCTACTGTGGACACTTTTGAAGTCTGCCTTGGACTCCCACTCAGCCTCAGCTCAGGCTATCCCCTCAGTAGCCCTTGCTATAGAGCCACCTTCCCCCACTGCACTAAACCCCTCTGGAAAACTAAATTCACCTCTTCTCTCTACCATGAGGAAAACAAGGACAGGCTGGGAGAACTAACCATTAGAATCTGAGTGACTGACCATGCTAGAGACCATTAAATTTATTTGACTATGACAGGAGTCTTCCTCTATCCCTGTAGTAGTATCCTGACTAAACTGTCCCTCGCTAGGCCAAGTCTTAATACATCAAAATCTGACTTGACATCTAAATGTCTCTGATCCTGGCTCCCTTCCCCACCCCTCTTATTCTTCTCATAATATTCCAGGCCCAGAAATAGGCAGCTTTTCACTGACATTTCTTATATCATAGCCTCCTTCTCCCAGGCT
>NW_007727493.1:400781-401963 GCF_000696425.1 Galeopterus variegatus | reverse complement strand
TTCTATTTTGCAGGACAAAATCTTGATATTACCTGAATATCTTAATCTCCCAGAAAAATGGATGCCTCAGGTGGACTAGTTGGTAGGTCCCTGCTAGAAAAAAATAACAGAAAAAGCACATTAATATCTTTCAAAATGTTACCCATGTTACAAATAGAACTATGCAATTAGCATTACATACCCTTTCCAAAATGAATAATTATAGAGACTTCAAAAATTTTCATAATTGATATTGTATATGATACCTGAAAATGGATATCACTCAAGACTCTAAATAATATCTATGCTTGTTCTACACAAAGACTGGATAAATACAGCTGTGCTGTGTCTAGAATCAGGTGTGAGAGCAGGAATAGAAGGTTTAGTGTTATAGTTGGTAGGTTAAATAATTTAGTATTCTTCAATTGTCAATGAATTGTGATCTGATATACAAATTGAAGTTGTTAAAGAGGAAGAAGAAAAAGGCTAGGAATGGTAACATTTAATTTATGCCTCTGTACCCTTTTCTTTCTCTTTGACCTGTTTTGTTCCTATGTCTCTCTATACCTTTTTCATTCAAACTGGCTACCCAGAAAATTCTTCCTTAATTTCTCATTTATCTGTGTTTCTCTCCAACAGGAAGACAGAAAACACAGGCTAAATTGTGAACTTTAACTGTATGAGTCTCCACAATGTCCCAGTGACAAGTAGGAAGTACCTCAGCTCACCAGTCAGAGTATCTACTATATTGAAAAACAAACTTTAAGGGCATCTTCCTTTGGCTAAAAGCTGTTGCTTCACCCTGTTATTTACAATCTGTATAACCATGGACAATGTACTTAACCTCTCTATGCCTCCATTTCCTTTTCTGTAAAATAAGAACGATAGCACTATCTGTCCATCTTGCTTCACTGGGTGGTTGTGAGAATCAAAACTAAGATCAGGTACTGCTTCTGAAAAAGCTTTGTAAATTTTGAAATGCTATGGCCATGGTTGGGCATTATTATTTTTATCTCCTTACCTATAGCTTGTGCTGAGTATCCCACCCATATTCCCTCAGGACTCACTTCTGCATATCTAAGGATGCTCACTGAAAACACCTGTGTTTATGGCCACAATGGAAAGCTCGGACCACTCAGGGCATGCAGGAAGTGCCTGTTACTGGTCTTAAAATATCAACCTATGAGGAATGAGAAATTGGAG
>NW_007727493.1:397500-399697 GCF_000696425.1 Galeopterus variegatus | reverse complement strand
CCGTGGCCTTGGTGTTATCAGCACCGCACTCTCCCGAGTGAGCCACAGGCCGGCCCCTCATTTCCCCTTTTTAATCCTTCAATTAAAACCAGAATGACAAAATTTCCATTAATAAAATATAGTGGGTATTTTCCCCCCCAATGACTCATCCTGCAGTCTAGCTGGGAGAAAGATTTCCCAAACCTATTTGAGAAGGTCAGTGAACTCTGACTCAGATTCATATGTAGAGCTAGCAGGTTCTTCTGCCCAAACCTGTTGTATATAAAATAACTTCAACTAAATAATGAAAGATCTTCACTGTCTAAGATTCATAGGATTTTAAAAGTACCAAGTTCCAGGAGTCATTAGTTCAAACTTCATGTCGCCTTCATATTTCTACAAAAAGTAGTATTACTAAGTCTTCTTTTTGATTAGTAAAACACACTTTCTCAAAATATGGGTTTTTTTAAAGTGTTTATTTCAGCTGGAAATCACAGCTGTACGGAGCCCCAAATATCTGGTTTGAAGTCCTGGCTACAACTCACTAACAATGACAATAAGCACATTACTTACCCCATTAAACCTCCATCTCATTTTCCCCAAAATAGTAAATAATAAAATACCTAGATTTTACAGTGGCCAGTAGGAACAAATGAGATAAGGTTTCTACAGTCTAACACATAGTAGATATTCATGTTAATTTATTTTAAAAGAATCTGGTAATACTTTGTTCACTTATTAAATAAAGAGCTATTGAGCACCTGTTTATTGCCAGACCTGTGATAAATAAAATACAATCTTTCTCCTACCCTCCAAGAGCTTATGGTCTACTGGAGAGACAGATATGCTTTTTTAATCAATAAGTAGTTAAAATGTACACAATTCACCATATATTCAATATACTATTACATGTTAGTATTAAATTGGATGATAATTATAATACAAACTAACTTTTCTTGAATACAGCAACAGTAAAAGTGCTATCCATAATTTCTGTGATTTATAGATCATAGTAGTATTCAGATACCTTATCTACTTGTCCTATGTTCTGTAGATGAAATTTCATAACCTTGTAATTCTTACAAACCATTCTCTTTCCATTGCCAGAGTGTTAACATTTGAATAGTTGATACTGAAGAAAGCAAGAATGAGAGAGCCATTCAGCCCTGGGTCATGATAAGTATGAAGAGAAAATTACAGCCATGTAAGGCTTTGTGTTGGTCCAAGAGAAATGAATTGCTGATCTGCCTAACTTATCATGTCACTCTACTAAAATTACCAATGGTATCATAAACTGATATCAATTGGCTAAGTACTTAGTTGTCTGGGAAGTTTAACATTCTCCTGCCAAAAATATGTACTAATATATTTTGTTGATCACTGTAGCAAAAGCTCACCCTGCTTCCTGTCCTACATGTTTTGGGCATGTATTGTTCTTGTCTAAGAGAGTGTTTTGTGTATGAATGGAATGCTCTTGACCCAGCTATCCCAAACCTGCTAATTTCCCTACTTGATCCTCACATGTCATTCCTTAAATGGGGGAACACACAGCACAGCAGACACCCTCTGAGGATGAGCAGGATGCCAATTGCTGGATTGTTCATGAGAGGACCAGTCTGTTGATGAAGTGGCTCAGGCTCCACCAGCAAGTTTAGCTAGTTGTTTAAATAAGAAAAGAAAAGATGTAGCTGACACTCATAACTCAACCATGAGGCATTTATCTTGTTAACACCTGGCTCTCAGAACTAATTTTTAAACTGTTTGTCCCTGACACCCTATGAGAACATCACTAACTTTATTAAAAGAATGATAAAGACATATCTCTCAGTGCCTGGAAGGTTGATCAAGCCTTTATTCTAACCTTGTCCTTTCAGCCTTGCAAAACCACATGCTTAATTTTTTAAAGAACCATTTGCCTTAAGACATGCATTTCTAATAACTATTCTTATTCTGAATCAATTTTAATGACCTTAACCTCAATTCTTCAAATCTCAGATATGTTTTTTATAATGAAAATGTGGAGTATACTTACATTTATAAAGCAAATATATTTCACAGAGTCTAGTTCCCTGTAGTTTCAGGTTTAGCCTAACTTCTTAAAAGTACATATAAAAATGTTAACCTTGCAAAAGAAAGGAAACTTTCCCCAGGCTAAAAGTCTCCGTTGTAAGATAAAGAATTGTAGCATAGCAAGGTTGCTGGCTAAAGGACAGACAAG
>NW_007727493.1:395845-396988 GCF_000696425.1 Galeopterus variegatus | reverse complement strand
GCAAAAGAAAGGAAATTTTCCCCAGGCTAAAAGTCTCTGTTGTAAGATAAAGAATTGTAGCATAGCAAGGTTGCTGGCTAAAGGACAGACAATTTACTGGTTGATTTGTAAAGATACTGGGAAATTGCTGCAGGGAAAAACGGTGTTTGCTATGATCAAGCCTTTGTTGGTGGATTGACTTAACCTCTTGCAAAGTGCATTATGGAATGTTACTTTGCTTGTTACCAGCCTCTATTATTAAACCTATGTTCTTTTTCTGTAACTTCCTGGTCTGGAAAATAAATGTGGGGAGAGAACCCCAATTCATGCTTAATTTCCCAAGGAAGGAATGCCTCGCTCTTGCAGGTTCCAGGAGATTAACCCTTTCATGGTCTCCCACTGCTTGGAAGAAATGGGCTTCAAGTAATCCTTTTTGCAGCTCTGTCACCCAGGGCAAGAGAGATGACAAATTCATGTGAGGCAAAGCAACAAAATGGTGCCCTGTTTGCGGCGTTCTTGCTCCATGGATTGGAGACCAACTTGCCAAGCCTTGGAAAGGAAAAGAAATGGATGTCCACTACTCCTCTCAACAAAAGGGAGTTCCCAGTAAGGGAGAATCACCCTGGTAAAGGGGGATCACAGGCTATTCTTTGTTAGGAGTCCATACCTGCAGCAGGTCAAAGTTAGGTTTTTTCAACCCCAAAGGTATTTTTCCCTTTTTTTTCACTTTTAAAATATGGATAATTTGTTAACAAAAGGTGAGACTGACCATGCATTACAGCTCCAATCTCTCCTTAAAGCAGCAGGCTGTAAGTAACGGAGTGGCAGCTTGTAAAACTGTTAGTGGATGTTAAACAACCATGTCCCTGGTACCTCAGGGAAGGGAGCCTTAACATAAGAATTTGGGAACAAATTGGTCACTGGTTAATTATGCAATGAGTCTTGTTAAGGCTTTCCACCTAACAACTTGGAATCTATGTCATGTCACTCTGAGACCTATCCAAGACCTTAACAAAAAGCAAAGACATGTTTATGTCACCAAAAAAGGATAAAACTTTATCTTTGCCAGTGACTAAGAGAACTTTAAATTGGACAATCTAAAGTAAAAGAAGTTAATATTTATTTGCAGTGTTGGTATTGTTTGAGCATGTTTTTCTTTCTTAC
>NW_007727493.1:374979-395042 GCF_000696425.1 Galeopterus variegatus | reverse complement strand
CAATGTAAATTTGTTACCTTGCTTTCTCTAAAACAGGGTGAGGCTTCACCAATAAGCCATGGCATTCTTTAGAAACACAATCTAAATCTGACTGTTCTCTTATGCTACTGAGTTTTTAAATTACATTTTATTTTATTTTATTTTTATTTTTTTTGTCCTTTTTGAGACCGGCCGCACCGCACTCAGCCAGTGAGCGCTGTGAGCACACCGGTCATCCCTATATAGGATCCAAACCCATGGCAGGAGTGCTGCCATGCTCCCAGCGCCACACTCTCCCGAGTGTGCCACGGGCTTGGCCCTAAATTACATTTTAAACAAAACCTGTAATATTCTTATTTGTTTTTGTTGTTTATTTCTGCATATATACATATGTAAGCTGTATGTTATGTCTACATGTTCATGTCTGTATGTGTGCTTATACTGTCTACATGGTACCAAATAGGCTTATAATTAATGCACACTCATTAAATGAATAAGTATACTTTTCAAGTTCATGTGACTTAAATTTTCTAAAATTTTTATAAAATAAGTATATCTTCAAAATTTGATTTAAACTTTTTACCTAAATTTGGCTCAAGGTCAATACACCTTTTCCTTATCTCAGCTCTGCCTCCTGGCCATGCTGGGAGAAACAACATCTTTTAGACATTATCTTTGCTCCACATGGCCTCTCTGGATTCCATATGGCCTTAAATGCCACATGAAAACCTGGGACCCAGAATGGCTAGTAAAAAAAGACCTATGCCCAATATCTCATAGACCCTAGTTAACATTAACTGACAAAGATATAGATTTAATACATCAAGTTTTTGGCTGGAAAACCATATATATATGTTCGGTAGAAATAGCTAAAATTCAAACTGGGCTTTGTGTAATTTGCTCTAACAAATGGATGCCTATTTCCTAACCTTATGTGCAAAAATGTTCTTATCTGCACACATCACTGCCTGGGTTTACTAATCAAACAGGATTACTAGAGGTCTTTTCACTTAACTGCTCTCAATACAAAATTGTAAAAGGTTTTCTTTACCTTTTAGATAACTAGTTTAAGAAACTTATTTCATGATAATTTCTTGTGCTCTCTCCCTTTGAAATCCTTTCTCACTTTGGTTTTATTTTTGTAGTAATTTGTGATCTTATTCAACTAAATGTTTTAAGCCTTTTGTTATTTGACAAACTTTCCAAAACTAAATTCTGAAAACTCAACCTTTTGATTTTAACTTTGAGAAGTTCCAAGGGCCCTGGAGCTTCTCAAAGGATATATAAGAGATATATCAAAACTAATAGGCTCATTTAATAAATTAGACTATATGGAAAAACACTGTCAGTTCTGAGATGTTATGAATATGTGTTACAAAATCTTGTAAGGTTCTTAAAAATCTGTGTCTAGATATAAAGGCTACCAGTCATAATCTTAGTTCAATGTTAATTTTAAATGTTATGTCTTCAAATATTTCATAAAAAAAAGTCTAATAGGTACAGTTTCCTGACAAACTTTAAGTTCATACCTTTAAACTAAATTTCCAAAATTCTAATGAAGAAACTGATGGGTTTGTGAAATTACTCAACAAGGTCAAAGCAACAAAAGTTAATTAATGAACTAATTAAAAATAATTGTAGTTTTTTACAATATCCTTATTTTAAAACACTGTTAGTCCTCTTAAATGTTTTGTTTTCCAGATTTAAGAAAACTCTCTCTCTTAAGCTATCTATAACTAACAACAGTTTGGTAAAATATCATTTAAAACAAAGGTAAAAGTATTTGTTTTCTCCCTATTCGATCCCCCCCCAAATTTAATAACTTTAAGTAACCTTATGATTATTATAAAAATGTAGCTATTTTTATAAGTTCAATGAAAATTAACTCTCTCTCTCTTTATAACAAGATATAAGTTCTGACCCCTCTTCATGTTACCCTAATTTAGCCTAACTGCTGCTTCATCTTGCTGCTGTTCATCTTTCCCCCCAATGTGGGACAGGACACCACCTGGGAATCAGCCTTCCCAGCACCAAGGGATTTATACAAAGAAAAGTAAAACCTTTTCAATCAAAATATTGATCATCAATACTTTTATAAGGCATGCTTTGATCATAAAGGGGAAATAATATGTTGTCTACAAAAGCAGTTCTCTAAATTTTTCTGGTCTTAAAGAAGGTGTTTATAACTTAAATAAGACATCCTGTTCTTAAACAAGAGATTTATAATAAATCAAAATTTTTTTAAAAAAAACAAAATGCTTTGGAAGCAGTGATGTCCTGGATGGGTGTATATCAACAAACTCTCTGGACTAAAAATCAACTATTATACGGAACAGCATCCCATTCCAGAGTTTCAACAATTGGTAATTACACGCAATTCACAACACCTAGGATGATGCCAATGCAACTGCCCTGAGAGATGATGACATCATCAGTCCTCACCTGAAGTAAATTAAAAGGACTTGCCATGCTAAAAGATACTAACTTTGCTTTAAATGCTCTTGTCTTAACTATGAAAAACCTAATCTACAGCTTTTGCTTTTTCTTTTAATTAAATAAATAAAACAGGGGAGATGTGGAGTACACTTACATTTATAAAGCAAATAGATTTCACAGAGTCTAGTTCCCTGTAGTTTCAGGTTTAGCCTAACTTCTTAAAAGTACATATAAAATGTTAATTTTGCAAAAGACAGGAAACTTTCCCCAGGCTAAAAGTCTCTGTTGTAATATAAAGAATTGTAACACAGCATAACTGCTGGCTCCAAGGACAGATGCACTTGATGCAATTAAACCTAATGACTGTTGCCATGACAATTATCTTACTGTTCTTTTTGTAACCACCTGTGTTCCTTTGCTGTAATTTTCTGGCCTGGAGAATAAATGCAGGGAAAGAACCCCAGTTCATGGTTAATTTCCCAAAAGGAAGGAATGCCTCTCTCTTGAGGATTCCAGGAGATTAACTGCTTTGGGGCTTCTCACTGCTCAGAAGAAATGGGCTTTGAGTAATCCTTTGCAGCTCTGTTACCCAGAGGAAGAAGGGTGACTTTATTTCTGCTTTTAAATAAGCATTATATTTTCTTTTAGGAAAAAAAAATAAAGTATCAATTCCGCAATTAAACAACAAGCTGACCATTTTATTTTAGTTCTAGAAGGAAAATAAGTCCTTGTGTTTGGAGAGAACTTAGGAATTACCTTTTCCAGTATAACTGACACTTTGCTATTATAAATTCAACCAATTATTTACTGGGGTGGAGAAATACCAAAAGAAAGGGAAGAGATGGCAGGAGCCAAGGAACCAACACCACTGTTTAGGTTTGTTGTGGTTGTGGTTGTTGTTGTTTACATCACAAGGGAGTCAAGGAAACAGAGTCCTGAGCAACTAAAGGCCAGGAGATGCCAGTCTGTTGACATGGCCTCGCAGGTTCATACCATCTTGTTCTATACCTCCATGGAATCCTCAGTGTTGCTTCACACATGTGGCTTTCACAGGGAGGAGGAAGAGTTTTGGACACACAATGCATTACCCCAGTTCACTATTACAGATAAGATGAAGTACATCTGAAAATTTTAGGTACATACAAGGACGAAATATGATTAACTGAACAATTCAAGGTTATTACTAGCAAATCAATTATAGATGGATAACCTATGAAAAAAAGAACTGGAAAGAAATGATAGATCATAGAGTTTAAGGAAGAGGCTTTTTATCCATTTCTTTGAAAAGTATGCCTCCCACCTATAGACATATTGCTTGGACAACTACTATGACTAGCTGTACCTGCACTAATTAATGTTGAGACTCACCTACGCTATGCAGTACAAGCCCTTTATTTTAAAAATTAGAAAACTGAAGTTCAACTTTCCTAAAATCAAACCACTATTTAGTGACAGAGCTGGATCAGAATCCAAGTTTTCTGCCTCCTGTCTCAGTTCTCTTTTTATTCTGCCTTGCCTAAAGTACATCCAGGATCTGAATAGTTTTATCATAATTAAAAATAATTGCCTTTTTTTTTTTTTTTGTCTTTTTCCGTGTCCGGCAACGGATCGCAACCCCTGGTGTTGCCCCCGCACCTCGCTCAGCCAGTGAGCGGGAACCGGTCTGTATGTGGGATCTGAACCCTCGGGCGGGAGCGCCGCCGCGCTTCCCAAGTGGCGCACTATCCAGTGCGCCACCGGGCCGGCCCATAATTGCCATTTTTTAAATTTATTAAGTACATGCTATGCTTCGGACCCTATAATATTAGCTTTAGCTAGAATATTCCATTTAATTTCACGATGGCTTAAATGAGATAAATACTGTTGTATTTGTATTTCATAAATAAAGCAATACTCAGTGATATTGAATTACGTACAGCATAAAATCAAATGAATAGTAAGTAGCAAAACCACCATTTGATTCTATGTCTTTCAAGAAGTAACAGGCAGGTTGTAAAGACTGTGGTCAAAAGATCTACATCTGCACCCCTTCTTCATCTATATTACTATTGTCTTAGTTCAGGGTTTTATCCTTGCCTGGACTATTACAATAGTTTCCAAACCAATTTATTTTCACCTCTTTTTTTCCAGTTCATCTTCTACACTTATAAAAGATTTATATTTTTAAAATTCATGACTCATTATAAGATTTTCCTACTTTCAAGGCCACACAGTTAATAAGTGTCAGAGTGAGAACCAGAGACTCCAGACTTTCTAACTTTTAGTTCTTTTAGATCGGGGCTCTTTTCACTCTTCCTTATTCATTAATAGAAATATAAAAATGATTAGCAACATAATCATGAGTTTTAATCACTCCTTATAATGCCTTAATTTTAAGGACAGTTTCTGAAATGGTATATAGTTATCAGAAGATGAAGCTGTGAATCTAATCTTGCTATATGTGATACTAATCCAGTGCAAATGCCTGGACAAAAATCAGTGATTAATTTTTTAAAAAATGATAATGACAATACAAGGAACACAAGTTATGAAATAATCTCATTTATAAGTTTGAATATAAAAACACTAGCAAAGTGAAATAAAAAATACTTGTGATTAAATTAGGTTTATTACATGAATGCAAGGATGGTTTACATTAGAAAACCTGGTATTATAGTTGAACACATTAACAGATTAAAGAAGAATAACCATATGATCATCTCAATAGATGGAGAAAAATGTTTTTTTATTTTATTTTATTTTATTTTTTATTGAATCATAATTGGTTATACATATTTTGGGGATTCGATGTCAACATATGTTGATTAAATCAATATTACTAGTATGTATATTGTTAAAAATTGTACTTATTCTTTATGCTCCTTGTCCAATCTCTCCCTATCTTCCTACCCCTCCCCACTCCTACCACTGATAACCCTAGATTTCTTCTCTCCTTCTGAAAGAATAATGGTTACTGGGTTGATTTGTTGCCTAGATGATCTGTCCAATGCTCAATGGTGTGTTCAGGTCCTCCAATATTATCATTGAGCACATGCTTCTTCTGTCACTCTGGAGTGGGCTTTGTGGAGAGAGTAATCCTATTCTTTTCTTTGGTCTCTGCTGGTGACTCTCTTTGTGTCAATACACTCCAGTGGCTGGCGGACCATCTGCATGGTGGTTGTGATGTCTAGCCACTTTCACAGCAGCCATGGTTACTGTGGTGGCTTTGGTGGGCCACCCACATGGACGTGATGTTTTTGGCATGTTCCTAGGTGCTGGTGGTGTGCCTGGTTATGGGGGTGTCCAGTCCCCAGCTACATACCCTGAGCCCCCAGATGGGGCCCTGAGGGGTGTGCCTGGGCCAGAACTAATTTTTTGTCCTTTGCTTACTTCTAAAATGGGGGAACTTCCTGTGGGAACCAATACTTGAGCTGTGTTGTTGAGCTAAATTGCTGCTTTGCTGCTGTTTCCCTAGAGAAGACTTTTTGTGCAGCTCAGGATTTAATGGTTGACCTTACAGATACTTCTGGCTCTCCAGAGACTGGGTGCACCTGGGTGGTGTAGAAACTCTGATCTGTGCCTGAATCTTTTCGTCAAACTGCAGCCCATGCAATTCTGCATTCCTGACCAGTCTCCTCTGAGTGATCCTGTGCTGATTGGAGGCAGACTGGCTGTCATTGCTGTGTCCCAGTGTTCTCCCAGTGGGCCCGTCTTCCCCACTTCCCATAATCCAAACACTTCCCATTGGATGGGCCCTGCACTGGTCTCTTGCGATGACTCACCGGCCTCTGAATGGCTTCCATTTTCAGCTGATCTGGCCCCTTGCTCCTGTGTGAGTCCACAGGAACCCTATTAGTGGTCTTGCTGTCCTGGGGGCCATGAAGGCCCTCTTCTCCCCTGCCGACTCCAAACAACTCCATCCAAAGGACACAGCTGTGGCTTCTGCCAGCTCCTGCTCCATGCACTCAGCAGTTCAAGCCTTAAAGCGGTCACAGCCCAAAATGCTCCGAGCAGTTTTTTCTTTCTCTGATCCTGCCTTCTCCCTCTTCATGAACTCCATAGATCTTTCCTCTTCTTCCCCTGAGCTCCAGCAGCCCCAGCTTGACTGTTGTTACATTTTTATAGTTGTAAATTGATTGATTTGTGGAAGACAGCAATGCTTGGGACCATCTATTCTGCCATTTTGACCAGAACCTCAAAAAAAAATGTTTTATAAAATTCAATACCTGATCAGAATAAATCTTTTGAGAAAATTTGGAATAAAACATAGTTAGTGACTAGAGGTTTGTAGAGCTAGGGCTAGGTCTGGAGCTCACAGACCCTTTGAGCCCATTCACAAACCCTTCACATGCAGGTCTATGAGCTAGGTAACAGGAAAAAGGTCCTTGAAGTCATAGGTGAAGAAAGAATAGTCTTTATTTCTAGACATGAGCTCTGCCAACCAGCAGCTCAAAGCTGCTGCTCATACACACTCTGGAGAAGAACACACAAGAATAGTAACAAGCAAAAAATACATGGGCGTACATGCACACTAACTCTATCCCCACACAACTTGTTTACAAAGAATGTGCTGCACCACCCCCAACTGGACTGGGGGTGAGGGGGCCTGACTAAACTATTCTATTTTCCTCACAGTGTTTAATCCTAGAAACTACACTAAATAAATCAGTAGTGACTAAATCATTAGGTAGAGGTCTGGAAGAAATGATACATTGAGCATTTTGGCAGTGCTCTAAGTAGTCTGTAAAATCACATTTGGTAACAGGAGATTCAGAAAGAAGTAAATTTTTTATATTTTAAAATCATTCCCACATTAAGCAAATTATTAAATATCAGTTTTCAATCTCCAGGGCTTCAGTTTAATATGAATGTATGTGGGGCCAATAAAAAAAAAAAAAAAGAGGAACAGGGATAAGGAGAGCCTGAGCTCTATGGACATATGTGGGTGGGTAGAGCCGGGAGTGTCCCTGAAAATTGTACCTGAAAGGAGGGAATCACTTAGGGACCATGCAACCATGTTTATTCTTACTGTCCTGGTGCTTTATTGTTTGGATCCCCTTCCGTATCGAGTGTCCCAGTTTGGACAGTAGATCTCATGGCTTCCCTGTTATAGAGTACCTATTGTCAAGCCCCTGGGCAAGGAGGCAATACTAAAGCCAGTTCTGGGTGAATTGTCTTAAGTAGAAAGTCACGCAAAATGCCCTTTAAACTGTTTGATAACTTTCAAAAGAACAACTAGATTATATGAAGTCAGGACAGAAGCAATACTTTATAAAAGTGTTAATTGAACTTAACTGAAAAATGTAAAAGGAGTACTTCAATAAAATATACTTGGCATGATTTTTAAAGCTCCTTCAAAAATACTCTGTGGACTATGCTAACATTAATAAAGCATAATAAAGCAAATGTATTTCACAGGGCCTAACACATAGAAATATTAAGCTTGGGAAAAACAGAAAACTTTCCCAGGGTTAAAGTCTCTATTGTAGGGCCGGCCCGGTGGCGCACTGCTACAGTGCGCCGCTTGGGAGCACAGTGGCGCTCCCGCCGAGGGTTCGGATCCCACGTACAGACTGGTTCCCACTCACTGGCTGAGTGAGGGGCGGGCGCAACGCCGAGGGTTGCGATCCCGTTGCTGGTCCTAGTCCGGTATGGGCGTGACTCTGAGGGTTGCGATCCGTTGCCGGACACAAAGAAAAGAGACAAAATATAAAACAAAAAAAAAAAAAAAGTCTTTTTTGAAGAAAAAAAATTTAAAAAAAAAAAAATTTTTTTTTTGTTAAAATTTTTTTTTAAAAAAAAGACTTTTTTTTTTTTTTTATTATTTTTTTTTAAAAAAAAGACTTTTTTTTTTTTTTTATTATTTTTTTTTAAAAAAAAGACTTTTTTTTTTTTTTTATTATTTTTTTTTAAAAAAAAATAATAAAAAAAAAAAAAAAAAAAAAAAAAAAAAAAAAAAAAAAAAAAAAAAAAAGTCTCTATTGTAGATAAAGAATTGTAACAGCAAAAAATCTTGCTATTAGGGCAGATGTCCTTAGTGCAGCTAAACCTCATGATGGGAAAGTTCAACTATTATCTCATTGTTCTCTTTGTAACCACCTATGTTTCTTTTCTGTAACTTTCTGGCCTGGAAAATAAAAACAGAGAGAAAACCTGATTCGGGGCTATTCCCAGGATCTTTCTTCTCTTGAAAGAATTATTCCTGGGGGTAACCATTTTGGACTTCTCACTGCTCAGAAGAAATGGGCTTTGAGTAATTCTTTGCATCTCTGTCACCCTGGGGGAGAGGTGACAATACTCTAAAGAAATTTTAGAGAGAATGAATTAAGTAAAGTAATAGCTCACATTATTGGGCATTTTTCATGTGACAGGCGCAGCGCTAAGCAACAACGGTCTTATATGTAGACCCACTGCTTATAGAGGGTCAAGCACTTTTGTAAGTAATTTATACGTATCATTTTATTCAATCCTTGTGAAAACCTTGTGAAATGTATACTATCATTATGCCCCTTTTACATGTGAGGAAAAGGAGCACAAAGAGATAAATTCACCCAAGTACCCATAGCTGGGAGGTGACAACTTAAAAACTCAGGCGTTTGGCCTGATAGCCTACTTTTTTAACCACTGTGCTATGATTCCTGATGTGAGCAAAAGCCAAAGTGCCTGCATTTCATGTTCATCAGATGGTACTTTTGTTAGAAATAGTAATTTTTGGAACAAGTTTCAACCTAGCATTTTCTGACTCCAAAGTAGGTGCTTTTCTGGTTCCCCATGCAAACATTGGCCCACACCTCTCTCATATGTATTCTTGAATACATCTAAGACAACTCTGTCTCTGTACGTGCCCCTCAGATAGCAGGATACTCAAGAAGAGAATTGTATCTATCACCTTACGCATTTATCATTTCTTTACAAGACCATTATACAGCATAAATGAATCAAAACAAACTGTATAATATAAATATGCATAATTATAATTTGCCAATTAAATAAAACAAATAAATAAATGAAAAGAAGATAACTGTCATCACTCCCTAACAGCCTCTGACCCGGAATGATAGATTTTATTTCATATGTTTCTTGGGCCCACAGGAGGACGCCTAATTTCAATACCTACAGATATTGACATTAGGATTCTATCCATCAGCATTGTCCAGGCAGATAATAGAAGTTGCTTTGACATAGTGTCAGTTAAGAATGCTTTAAGCTACCAGTAACAGAAATTCCAGTTGACAGAGGCATAAATAAATCAGGGTTATTTTCCCACCACCAAGACATCTAGAGTTATGTGGCTCTGGCATTGTTAGTGCTGCTCAGGGACACTGTCAGGGGTCCAGGCTCTTCCTGTCTCTGGCCTCTCCATCCTGAGTATGTTAGTCTCCATCAAGTTTGTTACCTTGTGATTTCAAAATGGCCACCAGTTTCATACCATGTTTAAGGCAGGAAAAAGAGGAAAAGCAGTTGTGCAAACTGTATCCACTCCTATCAGCAGACTTTAAAATACATCTTATTGGGCAGCAGCCACCTTCCTGGCACGGATGGTTGCTACACCTAATGGTGACTGCTTGTTCCCTTCTTTGTTCTTCACACATGTTCAGGATGGCGCCTGGAGGATGTGAAGGGGGAGTAACTATGGTGTTGGGTAAAACCTCACCCCATTTACAGGGCTTAACATCATTGGTGCAGAGAGCCTTCCGGGCTCGTGGACACTTCATGATTTTTACTATAAGCATAGGCAGGAGCCATGCATGCACGCATGGCCTATAGGGTGATTGGCTTGTTAGGTGGAGACCCCCACCAGAATCCCCCACCCATTTAGCCCATTTATGCATAAATATGTAGGCTTTGAGTTGAATAAACGGAACTGCTTGACAGTACCCCCACCACGTCTGAGTGTTCCTTTGCGAGCTGGATAGGGGCCGGTGGCTGCACTTACCTATCTCCTGGGCTCTCCCTCCCGCTCCCTCTCAGACGGGGAGAAAGAGGCAGGGGGTAATCTTCAGTCTCGTTCCCTTGAGCCCAGCGTGGTTTAGCTAGTTGTCAGGACGCCGGCGCGGGCGCTGACTCCCCCTCACCCCAACAACAGCTTTTTAATCACCTCTAGCCACGAAGTGTATATGGGTTTCTAATTTCTAAGAGTTGAACAATGAAGATGGAGGTCCTGAATATGTGTGGTTAACCAACCAAATGTCTGCCACAGGAACCAAGATGTGAGTTGGGATCTCCTGGTTTGTGTGAACTCCACTCTTTCCTTCTACACTGAAGTCTGGGAATGTAGACAACAGAGAAGGAATCAGTATTTTCCATATTCTTAGAGACACAAATTCTAACTTTAACTAATATTTGAGTCATTTACATAATGGTGACCTTAAGTAGTAGCATTAACTCATACCCTTTACGTTAACTTAAGTAAAGCTCATCTTATAGAACTGAAACTTGAATAAAACTGGGCCTACTTTATTTCAACCTCAGACCACTGTCAGTTTGTAAACACATCCAAAATAAATACAGATATGATTCTAAAAGCTAATTATACATATGCCAATTACCCTTCAAGAAACTTCATAGAAATCATTTTCACAATCCTATTTTCCCCAGAGTTCCTTTCTTTCTCCATCAAAATAAAACAAAACAGACAACAATAGTGAAAAACAACTCCACTCCTACCTTCATACTGTTTTTTTCCTGTTTATTCCTTCCTTCTTTGACACCTCTTTATTGAAGCAAGCCAGTCTTAGTTCAGTTTCCTTCATTTGCATCTTTGTAAGTACTTGAAAACAATTTTTTTGTCAGCTAGCTGGTTTGGGGATCCCAACTCTTGGCCTTGATGTTAAAACACTGCACTCTAACCAAATAAGCTAACCAGTCAGCCCTGAAAACAATTCTTTATTTTTCTTGGTCTCTTCCACCCCACTATCTCCTTTTTGGGGTCTCTCTCTCTCTCTCTCTTTCTTTCTCTTTCTCTCTCTCTTTCTCTCTCTCTCTCTCTCTGTGTGTGTGTGTGTGTGTGTATGTGTGTGTTGGTAGGAGATGGGGATGAGAATAAACATGATTTAGCTTTTGGCTTAAATCACCCACAAGAAGGATCTGGTTAGGAACAAAGCACACCATTTCCACTGAAACCTTTCTTCTTGTTCTTTTAATTAACATTTTTGCAGAAGTCAGTCCTGATGAAAATAAAGCTATATGATTAATAAATTTGAGTGAGAATTTAATACAAGTGTGACTTTGATAAACATCAAGCTTTTTCAGTCTTCACCCACTTTAAATCAAAGAATATTTGAATCTTAGAATTGAATTGGAAGTCAGAGTTTTGTTTGTTTTGGTCTTACTAATCTAAATGCCATGCTGTTTTTATTTTAAAATCTAAACTTGCCTTATAGTTCAAAACTATAGTGCAGAGAAAGACTCTTTGTCCTCAAAAGCAATAATAAATAGCTACAAAACTATGACATAATGTCCTAAAATTTAGGGTGTGATATTGACTCATAACATAGTTAGCCACTAATAGAGTATTGTGATGCAACTTCAGTCTAATGGAAAAGTATTGTGTTTTCAGGAATATTTTGTAGGTATCTTCAAGTCTATTTTGTATTATCCTTCTTTCAGGCTGTTCCTTCTTCTTGGTTGAACAACGGTTATTCCCAAATGCTTGAGAAATGATAACTTTTTATTCCTACTTGTTGATTGATTTGAATGCATCTCTCTAAGGTCCCTTCCTCACCTCTTGCTGGAAACTCATTCCCCATTACTCTAAGGCTCTTTATACAAAGTAGAGTATAAATGACTATAGAAGTTTAAAATACTACTCTTTTCTTTTCCTTATGGAACTTTGCAAACATAAAAATAGGTACAATGAATAGTGTGGTAACCACCCCATCCCCCACCCTGTACCATCACCCAGCTTCAACAAGTATCAATGTTTTGCCAGTTTTATAAAAAATTATGTTTCCTCAAATTTATCTGATAAGGATGCATATTATTTAAGAGGATCTTCTTGTAACCCATGTCCCTAACCTGAATCATACCTGTAAATGGTTATATTCTATTCCTATATGTAAAGAGAATCATGATCCACTCAGTGGAAAAGATGCATGAAGCATACGTATCTCCTATACAGAAGTGATTCCTTCCTTTGTTAAAAAGCATAGTGCTTAACCACAGAAGACCTCCATTTAACTTTTGAAAATTTGTGGTGCCAGAAATCTCTTTGACAACAAAAAAAGATTTTTAACAAAATTTTGCATAGATCATTATATTCACATATACGCGTGGAGGTTTCTCTTTTCCACCTTGGTATTTTCACTCTAAAGTGGATATTTGGGGCTGGCCCGTGGCTCACTTGGGAGAGTACGGTGCTGATAACACCAAGGCCCCGGGTTCGGATCCCATATAGGGATGGCCGGTTCGCTCACTGGCTGGGCGTGGTGCTGACAACACCAAGTCAAGGGTTAAGATCCCCTTACCGGTCATCTTTAAAAAAAAAATAATAATAATAATAAAAAAAAAATAAAGTGGATATTTGTATGGTATGGAGGAAGGAAGAGGAAATTCAAGCAGGTCGTTCTTGATCACCCATTATCCAAACTTTTAAATATAATAGAAGCTTTCCCTGAATGTCAAAGATAATTAAAATCTGAAAGTCCTAATGTTATTTCCTCCCTTTGATAATACCTCACTACTGAGAGTCAGAGATTTTTAAAAGCTGGATAACTGTGTAATGGGAGAAAAAGCAAAGACAATTTACTAAGTGCATGAAAGGCGAAAGGTATATTGGGGGGGAGGTAGATAACTACCTCATTCCTTATAACAAAATAAATTTCAGGTGAATCAAAGATGAAAACAACGTAAAAACTGAAACCATAAAAACATCAGAAGATTACTTTGAAGAATTTCTAAAATTGGACTCGTAATGGAGAAGGTGTTTTTAACTGACATACATCTAGAAGCCATAAAGGAACCCATCTGGGCCATGTTTAGTTGCAAGGTTGGTTGGGAAAAATTCAGTTAGCAAAAAAGGAGGTGGGAGTAGAATTATGGATAAACAACTAACGGGATCTGCCATAATTACTGTATCTTTTCTCTACAGAATTTTTAGCTCTTGTTATTTATAGCTTGCCTGAATTTATCTTCTCCTAATGTTTTAATTACATAAGTAAAAATGAATGCTAATACATCAAAACAATTAATCAAAAAATATAAAATATTTGCTACTATAGAATATAAGACATAAAATTTTTCAAGATACATAAGTACTGTCGTCATAACATGGAACAATAGATTAGTCTTAAACAAGTATAAAAAACATGTTTATCTAGTCTACATAAAATTTTCTTAAATGTTAATATATCAACTCAAAAAATCAATTTAAAAATAAAAATAATTGCTATAAGGGACAGCAAATTGTTTTAGGTACAAATGAATCACAGAGTTTTATTCCTTTAATAAATCTCAGAACCTTTTTTCATATCAGATTAGCAATATCATATGAAGATTTCATAGTTGCAAAATATAAAGAAAATAGGTATAACCACATAATCTTTCAGTAATTATTTAACTAGGAGAATTTATTTCTGTGATGTTATGATAATTAGTTTAGTAAAACAAAAAAGCTAAACAGACATATGGCATCTATGAACAAAGATTATATAAGCAGCATATCATATATGACCTCAGTCAGAAGGCTCCGGAAATAACATTAATACATAATGCATTTAAGAAACTTCAGGCCCAAATCATCTCATGCTTTGGTTAATACCAAGTCTTAAAAAACTGATAACCTTCCTTGAGGAAATCACAATCAAGTCAGGCTATAGGCATAAGTCATACATTTTTAGCTGACTAGGAAAATAACATGTTACTGTATTTTTCAACCTACTATGTAACCTCTTAACATGTTTTTCTAGTTGCTTTAAGCATCTCAAAAAAGTATAGAAACTTAATGGATATCTTTTAATTAACTTAAAAAAGTTTATACCAAGTAATAAAGTACAAATTCAGAAACCCTCATCAGCTTAAGAATTTCTTAGTAAGCAAAGCAAGTGGAGAAATGGCAGAACTGAAAAAATAAAATCAATTCTAGTACTTCAATCCAAAAGAACAAAGAATCCCCTTCTCCAAACAAAAACTGAGTTATCTATGTATCACTATTGCTCAAATTCTGTAGATAAATCAAAGAATTTTGACTTAGCTTTGGTTACGTAAACAGTTATCTAGATAATTCAGATTTTAAAGCTGTCTTAGTAAGTTTAAAGCTGTCTTAGTCAGCTGTGATTACAAATTACCATAGACTGGGTGGCTTATATACAACCGAAATTTATTTATGACAGTTCTGGAGTCAGGAAGTCCAAGATCAGGGTGCCAGTATGATCAGGTTCTGGTGAGGGTCCTCTTCCAAGTAGCAGACTCCTGACTTCTCATTGTATTCTTACATGGTAGAAAGCAGAAAAGGGAAACAAGTTCTCCTGTGACTCTTATAAGGGCCCTAATCACATTCATGAGGATCCATTCTCCTGACATCATCTAATCCTAATTACCTCCCAAAGGCCTCATCTTCTAATACCATCAACATTCGGGAGTAGTGTTTCAACATATGAATTTAGGAGGGACACATACATGCAGCACATAACAAAAGGCTTTTCTTTCTTCAATAAATTCTTCATAATCTTATGGGAGATCTTTTGGTTATTTCCAAATAGTAGCAAAAGCTTTATTTGTAATTCAGATTTTAAAGCTATATAAACTTGCAGCATTCTTGTAATTCCATTAGCATAATTCTAAATTATCACTACTTTTCAGTATATTTGAATGAATTTGTTAAAGGCCTACTGCCTTTATTAGTCAACTTTGCCTCAGTAACAAATGATCACAGAATTCTTACTTAAAATGACAATGGCTTATTTCTTGCTCTCATTACATGTTGGCTGCCAAGTTTGCCTGTGGTTTTGCTCAATGCATCTTATTCTGGGACTCTGACTGAAGGAACACTATCTGTCTGGAACATTCTATTCTTATGGCAATGGGAAAGAGCAAGACTGTTGGCAGAAATACCTAATGACATGTCACTTATGTCATTGGCCAAAGCAAATCACATGGTCGTACCTTACAATTCAGCAGGAAAGTATGCTCCATTGATGGAAAGGCACTGTAAATCACATGGCAATGGGTGAGAATATATAATCCTACACATAAGCAGGGAACACTGATTGGGAATACAATCTACAGTCCTATCTTATAGACTTAATACATTGGAGTCATTTAAAAAAAAAAATCTTTGTCATCTTTGCTCCTCACATCCAGTTGGTCACTGACTTCCTTCAATTCTTCCTTCAATCTACTCTGGAGTACTGCTTGATTGGAGATCAGCCTACGAAGGAACTGTGATCCAAGATGAGTAGAAGAATACTAAGAGGGAAGATGGTTGCTTTGAATGGCTGCATGAACCAGATTTATAAAAATTATATCTTAGGCTACTGAAAGATATTTCAGGAATATTTTGTAGGTATCTTCAAATCGATTTTGTATTATCCTCCTTTCAGGCTTTTCCTTCTTCTTGGTTGAACAAGGGTTATTCCCAAATGCTTGAGAAATGATAACTTTTTATTCCTACTTGTTGATTGTATTTTCTGTGTAAGGTTGCAATGGCCTTTGTACAAAGTTGTAGCTTTGCATAGTCCTTTGTGACAGTTCTTGTTATCAGGCATACATGCATAAGAACGACCCCCTTCATGGCTTTCCCCAGCTCTATTTGTCAAGGGTTTTAATACATGTGACTCCATTTTGATTTGGCAATTTTCGAAAGTGGGATATAAATTGCCAAGAATTTCACTCCTTCTTCCTTCCTTCCCTTCTTTCTTCTTTCCTTTCTTACATTTTTCTTTCCTTCCATAAAAATTTATTAAGCACCTACTCTATGGTGGGCCCTGTCCAAAAGAATATAGCAGTTAATAATGCAAGCACAAATCCTAGCACTCATGAAGCTTACACTCTTATTTGTGGAGGTAGACAATTGTGGTAGACTGAATGTATCCCCCTCAAATTCATATGTTGAAACCTAATCCCCAATGTGATGGTTTTAGAAGGTGGGCCTTTGAGGGGTGATTAGGTGATGAGGATGGAGCCTACATGAATGGTCTTAGTGCCTATAGTTAAAAAAAGAAAACCCCAAAAAGGAAAAGAAACATAAAAAAGGAAAATAACAACAACAAAAAACAAAAAAAAAAAAGAAAAGAAAAAATTTTAGAAAAAGAAAAAACCAAAAACAAACAGAACCCCAGAAAGCTCCCTTACCCCTTCCACCATGTGAAGACACAGGGAGAAGACAGCCATCTATGAACCAGAAGTGAGCCCTCATGAGACAACAAATCTCCAGCTCCTTGATCTTGGTCTTCTCAGCCTCCCTAACTGTGAAAAATAAATGTTTGTTGTTAAAGCTGCCCAGAATATGGTATTTTTGTTATAATCAGATTAATAAATAAACAAATAAATATATGGCATAACATCAGGCACTGAAAAGCACTAAGAAGAAAAATTAAAGTGTAAGTAGAGACATTTTGTGGTTAGAGTGGTCAGTGAAGTGCTTTATGAAGATATGACATTTGAGCAGACTTCAGTGAAGGAAGGAATTTAGCCAGGCTCTGCTGAAGAGTAGTTCACTCAGAGGGTACAGTAAGTCTAAAGGCTCTGAGGTAGTAGGGTTCTTGGTATATTCAAGAAATAGTGAGATATTCAGTGTGACAGGACTATAATAGAGTGGTGGAGGTGTGTGATAGGAGCTGAGGTTTAAAAAAGAAAGACAGAAGCTTGTTATATAGGGCCTTTTAGTGAGTGGGAAGACATTTGCAATTTACTATGTGTGATGAATTTTTAAAAAGGATGTAAGATAATTTGATTTACATTTTTAAAAGTTCACTCTGGCTAATGTGTATAGAATAGACAGTGGGAGTAAAAAGGGAAGGAGGAAGACTTCTAGAAGATTCTATTGTAGAAATCCAGGGAAGAGATGATGGTGGACTGGTTTGGCAGCAATCAAGATTGAAATGTAATCAAATACAGTGTTACGGTCTAAATGTTCTTGTCTTTCCAAATTCTTATGTTGAAATTCTAACCCCCAAGGTGATGGTATTAGGAGATGGGACCTTTGGGAGTTGATTGGGTTATGAAAATGGAGCCTTCATGAATGGGATTAGTGACCTTATAAAAGAGGCCCCAGAGAGCCAGCTTGTCCCTTATACCAGAGAGAATGATTGGTACTGGTGGTACAGTCCAAATCAGTAGAAGAAGTGACTATGTTGGGAGAAACAGTGAGGTGGTGACAGAGCACTTGAGTCATGGGAATGGTGCAGTGGCTGAAAGGGATAATAACATGGTCCCCATTCTGCAGACATGACCACAAACATGTCTATTAGTTCCCTAGAGCTGCTTCTGGATCCTGAACAATAAATAATATTACGGTTCCCTATGACACTAGACATTTTATTGTGAAACAGTTTTCTTGTCCTGCCTTACTTACCCAGGAATCCCTGTAATAAACTTTCATCACTTGAGGTGAATTAACCACACCTTTGGAACTTAAAAGCCTCATAAATCTGTCAATTGAAAATAATAATATTGTCATACTTTTTTAGAGTTGTGAAAGAGACAATGCACAAGAAAGCACTTTGAAAACTTTAAAATTTACTACAAATATTAAGCATGACTTTTGAGTCACTTTTAATAAAATTATTTCCAAAGTTTTATCTTGATATTATCAAATTAATATCAAATTATTTTCACTTTATCAAATTATTTCTGCAAAAACGCTATTGTAATATTTGACAGTTTTTGAAAAAATTTTCCCATTTGGTTGTCAATGAGCTATTTTATGTCTAGTGCATAATCACCTTGGAATCAAGCAATAATTAAAGTCTTAGAAAACCACTCCTCTGGTAAGCACTGCTCTAGAGACAAAATGCATTACTGAGAAATAATGAGCTCTCATACCAGCCGCACCATTATTAACACTGAATAAGTTTCTTAACCATTTGTGCTAAATAGCTTTAGTAGGTTATAGAGTAAGATACAAATATAAATTGGCTCAAGTATAACAACACTTCAAAGTACCTATATTTAACAGAAATACGTTCTTTATTTCAGGGGTTCTCAAACCCTGGTGCAGTACGTACTGTTCGTGTCAAGTACACAACTCCTTGGCACTTACCTGTTCTGTGCATGCCAATGGTCTGTTACTTCAAGCACCAGTGGAAGGCTGTCTCTAGCCACAAAGATGCTCAAACTGTACACAAGGCAGCCTGGAGATATTGCAGAGGAGATGCTTCTAGGAGCAGCCTTCAACCAATGACAAAGGAGAGCTGATGGATAAAACCCAGTTTCTTTGTCTCTTAGGTGTGACAATTCTCAGGTTAGTTCTGTGCTGTCTCCTAGAGTTTCCCAGTGGAATTGGGCCCCAGTTAATTACAGCAATAACCTGCTCATTAACACACCCTGTGTTGGCTTCCTTCCCTTTCCTACCCTCCTACAGAAACATCCTGGGATCACCTCCCAAATAAATGATTTAACAGTCAAGTCATAGTCTCAAAGTCTGCTTCTGGGGAAACCCAAACTAAGATACCTGGTCTGTAAAGTAGTGCCAATTTTTAATAAACCCAGGAAAAAATTAAAAATAAAGACATAATATATGGTGAACATTTCATGAATCTAAATTTATGTAATTCAAAGGACTTTCCATTTTTTTTCTGAAATTATTTCTGTCTCTTCTCTTTTTTCCCTCCTTGCCTGCCTCGAAATGTCCTTTTCTTTTATGAAATAGAGTGACAGGAAATGGTAGTTAACAACAACAAAAAACTCTTCATTTCACAAAATTGGCAAATTCATTACGATTCAATAGTCTTTCAATTTTTATTGTAGCTTTTAATAGTCTGTAAAATTCGGAAGTCTAGAAAGCAATGCCATATGCTACTATACAAATTGTTACATTTCATTTTTTTAACAAGTAGATAAAGAATGAATAAAAAGTTGAAAAATAAAAAGGTTCATTAAGATAAAAGGTGAAGTTGAGAAATCTTCAAAAGAACATATGAATCTAGAAATAATTATAATTAGAAATATCTTAGAAAGCTATTTTTAGTTTAGTAAAGTTACATTACTCACAAAGCTTTTGAAGGACTTTAAGTTCTCACCTTATTTATCCATAATTATCTCAAGGCTCCACTTGACCCTCTCATTACATGGTTATTTTAAAGACTATTAAAGAGCATTGTATATTCAATGTACTAACTAAATTTGGAGGTGAAGGGGTTACCAGGAGACTCTCAGTAGACTAAAGACAGTAACCTGAATTAGAGACTTTGCAGGATTCCTGAGGTGAAAAGGTTAGTTGGATTTCATGACTATGCTTCAGGTAATGTTTAAATTGTTGCTGACATATGCAAAGAGTTGGAGTGTAATAATGAGGGAAATGGAAGAGTCCTATCTACCCTGACTCCCCCACTTCCCTTGTCCTGAAACCATTTCACTTCCTTTTTTTCTTTTACTTCTATCATGTGGTATTATCATGTAAAGGAGCCAAGGCACAGAAATGGAAAATATACAAATGTTCCTGGTCAGAGGAAAATAATAGCCAAAGAAAAACAGACTAGAAATAACAAAGAAAGTTTCTAATAAAGAATAAT
>NW_007727493.1:369737-373979 GCF_000696425.1 Galeopterus variegatus | reverse complement strand
TCCCAAGTGGCGCACTATCCAGTGCGCCACCGGGCCGGCCCATAATTGCCATTTTTTAAATTTATTAAGTACATGCTATGCTTCGGACCCTATAATATTAGCTTTAGCTAGAATATTCCATTTAATTTCACGATGGCTTAAATGAGATAAATACTGTTGTATTTGTATTTCATAAATAAAGCAATACTCAGTGATATTGAATTACGTACAGCATAAAATCAAATGAATAGTAAGTAGCAAAACCACCATTTGATTCTATGTCTTTCAAGAAGTAACAGGCAGGTTGTAAAGACTGTGGTCAAAAGATCTACATCTGCACCCCTTCTTCATCTATATTACTATTGTCTTAGTTCAGGGTTTTATCCTTGCCTGGACTATTACAATAGTTTCCAAACCAATTTATTTTCACCTCTTTTTTTCCAGTTCATCTTCTACACTTATAAAAGATTTATATTTTTAAAATTCATGACTCATTATAAGATTTTCCTACTTTCAAGGCCACACAGTTAATAAGTGTCAGAGTGAGAACCAGAGACTCCAGACTTTCTAACTTTTAGTTCTTTTAGATCGGGGCTCTTTTCACTCTTCCTTATTCATTAATAGAAATATAAAAATGATTAGCAACATAATCATGAGTTTTAATCACTCCTTATAATGCCTTAATTCTAAGGACAGTTTCTGAAATGGTATATAGTTATCAGAAGATGAAGCTGTGAATCTAATCTTGCTATATGTGATACTAATCCAGTGCAAATGCCTGGACAAAAATCAGTGATTAATTTTTTAAAAAATGATAATGACAATACAAGGAACACAAGTTATGAAATAATCTCATTTATAAGTTTGAATATAAAAACACTAGCAAAGTGAAATAAAAAATACTTGTGATTAAATTAGGTTTATTACATGAATGCAAGGATGGTTTACATTAGAAAACCTGGTATTATAGTTGAACACATTAACAGATTAAAGAAGAATAACCATATGATCATCTCAATAGATGGAGAAAAATGTTTTTTTATTTTATTTTATTTTATTTTTTATTGAATCATAATTGGTTATACATATTTTGGGGATTCGATGTCAACATATGTTGATTAAATCAATATTACTAGTATGTATATTGTTAAAAATTGTACTTATTCTTTATGCTCCTTGTCCAATCTCTCCCTATCTTCCTACCCCTCCCCACTCCTACCACTGATAACCCTAGATTTCTTCTCTCCTTCTGAAAGAATAATGGTTACTGGGTTGATTTGTTGCCTAGATGATCTGTCCAATGCTCAATGGTGTGTTCAGGTCCTCCAATATTATCATTGAGCACATGCTTCTTCTGTCACTCTGGAGTGGGCTTTGTGGAGAGAGTAATCCTATTCTTTTCTTTGGTCTCTGCTGGTGACTCTCTTTGTGTCAATACACTCCAGTGGCTGGCGGACCATCTGCATGGTGGTTGTGATGTCTAGCCACTTTCACAGCAGCCATGGTTACTGTGGTGGCTTTGGTGGGCCACCCACATGGACGTGATGTTTTTGGCATGTTCCTAGGTGCTGGTGGTGTGCCTGGTTATGGGGGTGTCCAGTCCCCAGCTACATACCCTGAGCCCCCAGATGGGGCCCTGAGGGGTGTGCCTGGGCCAGAACTAATTTTTTGTCCTTTGCTTACTTCTAAAATGGGGGAACTTCCTGTGGGAACCAATACTTGAGCTGTGTTGTTGAGCTAAATTGCTGCTTTGCTGCTGTTTCCCTAGAGAAGACTTTTTGTGCAGCTCAGGATTTAATGGTTGACCTTACAGATACTTCTGGCTCTCCAGAGACTGGGTGCACCTGGGTGGTGTAGAAACTCTGATCTGTGCCTGAATCTTTTCGTCAAACTGCAGCCCATGCAATTCTGCATTCCTGACCAGTCTCCTCTGAGTGATCCTGTGCTGATTGGAGGCAGACTGGCTGTCATTGCTGTGTCCCAGTGTTCTCCCAGTGGGCCCGTCTTCCCCACTTCCCATAATCCAAACACTTCCCATTGGATGGGCCCTGCACTGGTCTCTTGCGATGACTCACCGGCCTCTGAATGGCTTCCATTTTCAGCTGATCTGGCCCCTTGCTCCTGTGTGAGTCCACAGGAACCCTATTAGTGGTCTTGCTGTCCTGGGGGCCATGAAGGCCCTCTTCTCCCCTGCCGACTCCAAACAACTCCATCCAAAGGACACAGCTGTGGCTTCTGCCAGCTCCTGCTCCATGCACTCAGCAGTTCAAGCCTTAAAGCGGTCACAGCCCAAAATGCTCCGAGCAGTTTTTTCTTTCTCTGATCCTGCCTTCTCCCTCTTCATGAACTCCATAGATCTTTCCTCTTCTTCCCCTGAGCTCCAGCAGCCCCAGCTTGACTGTTGTTACATTTTTATAGTTGTAAATTGATTGATTTGTGGAAGACAGCAATGCTTGGGACCATCTATTCTGCCATTTTGACCAGAACCTCAAAAAAAAATGTTTTATAAAATTCAATACCTGATCAGAATAAATCTTTTGAGAAAATTTGGAATAAAACATAGTTAGTGACTAGAGGTTTGTAGAGCTAGGGCTAGGTCTGGAGCTCACAGACCCTTTGAGCCCATTCACAAACCCTTCACATGCAGGTCTATGAGCTAGGTAACAGGAAAAAGGTCCTTGAAGTCATAGGTGAAGAAAGAATAGTCTTTATTTCTAGACATGAGCTCTGCCAACCAGCAGCTCAAAGCTGCTGCTCATACACACTCTGGAGAAGAACACACAAGAATAGTAACAAGCAAAAAATACATGGGCGTACATGCACACTAACTCTATCCCCACACAACTTGTTTACAAAGAATGTGCTGCACCACCCCCAACTGGACTGGGGGTGAGGGGGCCTGACTAAACTATTCTATTTTCCTCACAGTGTTTAATCCTAGAAACTACACTAAATAAATCAGTAGTGACTAAATCATTAGGTAGAGGTCTGGAAGAAATGATACATTGAGCATTTTGGCAGTGCTCTAAGTAGTCTGTAAAATCACATTTGGTAACAGGAGATTCAGAAAGAAGTAAATTTTTTATATTTTAAAATCATTCCCACATTAAGCAAATTATTAAATATCAGTTTTCAATCTCCAGGGCTTCAGTTTAATATGAATGTATGTGGGGCCAATAAAAAAAAAAAAAAAGAGGAACAGGGATAAGGAGAGCCTGAGCTCTATGGACATATGTGGGTGGGTAGAGCCGGGAGTGTCCCTGAAAATTGTACCTGAAAGGAGGGAATCACTTAGGGACCATGCAACCATGTTTATTCTTACTGTCCTGGTGCTTTATTGTTTGGATCCCCTTCCGTATCGAGTGTCCCAGTTTGGACAGTAGATCTCATGGCTTCCCTGTTATAGAGTACCTATTGTCAAGCCCCTGGGCAAGGAGGCAATACTAAAGCCAGTTCTGGGTGAATTGTCTTAAGTAGAAAGTCACGCAAAATGCCCTTTAAACTGTTTGATAACTTTCAAAAGAACAACTAGATTATATGAAGTCAGGACAGAAGCAATACTTTATAAAAGTGTTAATTGAACTTAACTGAAAAATGTAAAAGGAGTACTTCAATAAAATATACTTGGCATGATTTTTAAAGCTCCTTCAAAAATACTCTGTGGACTATGCTAACATTAATAAAGCATAATAAAGCAAATGTATTTCACAGGGCCTAACACATAGAAATATTAAGCTTGGGAAAAACAGAAAACTTTCCCAGGGTTAAAGTCTCTATTGTAGGGCCGGCCCGGTGGTGCACTGCTACAGTGCGCCGCTTGGGAGCACAGTGGCGCTCCCGCCGAGGGTTCGGATCCCACGTACAGACTGGTTCCCACTCACTGGCTGAGTGAGGTGCGGGCGCAACGCCGAGGGTTGCGATCCCGTTGCCGGTCCTAGTCCGGTATGGGCGTGACACTGAGGGTTGCGATCCGTTGCCGGACACAAAGAAAAGAGACAAAATATAAAAAAAAAAAAAAAAAAAAAAAAAAAAAGTCTCTATTGTAGATAAAGAATTGTAACAGCAAAAAATCTTGCTATTAGGGCAGATGTCCTTAGTGCAGCTAAACCTCATGATGGGAAAGTTCAACTATTATCTCATTGTTCTCTTTGTAACCACCTATGTTTCTTTTCTGTAACTTTCTGGCCTGGAAAATAAAAACAGAGAGAAAACCTGATTCGGGGCTATTCCCAGGATCTTTCTTCTCTTGAAAGAATTATTCCT
>NW_007727493.1:346478-365925 GCF_000696425.1 Galeopterus variegatus | reverse complement strand
TCAAGGGTTAAGATCCCCTTACCGGTCATCTTTAAAAAAAAAATAATAATAATAATAAAAAAAAAATAAAGTGGATATTTGTATGGTATGGAGGAAGGAAGAGGAAATTCAAGCAGGTCGTTCTTGATCACCCATTATCCAAACTTTTAAATATAATAGAAGCTTTCCCTGAATGTCAAAGATAATTAAAATCTGAAAGTCCTAATGTTATTTCCTCCCTTTGATAATACCTCACTACTGAGAGTCAGAGATTTTTAAAAGCTGGATAACTGTGTAATGGGAGAAAAAGCAAAGACAATTTACTAAGTGCATGAAAGGCGAAAGGTATATTGGGGGGGAGGTAGATAACTACCTCATTCCTTATAACAAAATAAATTTCAGGTGAATCAAAGATGAAAACAACGTAAAAACTGAAACCATAAAAACATCAGAAGATTACTTTGAAGAATTTCTAAAATTGGACTCGTAATGGAGAAGGTGTTTTTAACTGACATACATCTAGAAGCCATAAAGGAACCCATCTGGGCCATGTTTAGTTGCAAGGTTGGTTGGGAAAAATTCAGTTAGCAAAAAAGGAGGTGGGAGTAGAATTATGGATAAACAACTAACGGGATCTGCCATAATTACTGTATCTTTTCTCTACAGAATTTTTAGCTCTTGTTATTTATAGCTTGCCTGAATTTATCTTCTCCTAATGTTTTAATTACATAAGTAAAAATGAATGCTAATACATCAAAACAATTAATCAAAAAATATAAAATATTTGCTACTATAGAATATAAGACATAAAATTTTTCAAGATACATAAGTACTGTCGTCATAACATGGAACAATAGATTAGTCTTAAACAAGTATAAAAAACATGTTTATCTAGTCTACATAAAATTTTCTTAAATGTTAATATTATATCAACTCAAAAAATCAATTTAAAAATAAAAATAATTGCTATAAGGGACAGCAAATTGTTTTAGGTACAAATGAATCACAGAGTTTTATTCCTTTAATAAATCTCAGAACCTTTTTTCATATCAGATTAGCAATATCATATGAAGATTTCATAGTTGCAAAATATAAAGAAAATAGGTATAACCACATAATCTTTCAGTAATTATTTAACTAGGAGAATTTATTTCTGTGATGTTATGATAATTAGTTTAGTAAAACAAAAAAGCTAAACAGACATATGGCATCTATGAACAAAGATTATATAAGCAGCATATCATATATGACCTCAGTCAGAAGGCTCCGGAAATAACATTAATACATAATGCATTTAAGAAACTTCAGGCCCAAATCATCTCATGCTTTGGTTAATACCAAGTCTTAAAAAACTGATAACCTTCCTTGAGGAAATCACAATCAAGTCAGGCTATAGGCATAAGTCATACATTTTTAGCTGACTAGGAAAATAACATGTTACTGTATTTTTCAACCTACTATGTAACCTCTTAACATGTTTTTCTAGTTGCTTTAAGCATCTCAAAAAAGTATAGAAACTTAATGGATATCTTTTAATTAACTTAAAAAAGTTTATACCAAGTAATAAAGTACAAATTCAGAAACCCTCATCAGCTTAAGAATTTCTTAGTAAGCAAAGCAAGTGGAGAAATGGCAGAACTGAAAAAATAAAATCAATTCTAGTACTTCAATCCAAAAGAACAAAGAATCCCCTTCTCCAAACAAAAACTGAGTTATCTATGTATCACTATTGCTCAAATTCTGTAGATAAATCAAAGAATTTTGACTTAGCTTTGGTTACGTAAACAGTTATCTAGATAATTCAGATTTTAAAGCTGTCTTAGTAAGTTTAAAGCTGTCTTAGTCAGCTGTGATTACAAATTACCATAGACTGGGTGGCTTATATACAACCGAAATTTATTTATGACAGTTCTGGAGTCAGGAAGTCCAAGATCAGGGTGCCAGTATGATCAGGTTCTGGTGAGGGTCCTCTTCCAAGTAGCAGACTCCTGACTTCTCATTGTATTCTTACATGGTAGAAAGCAGAAAAGGGAAACAAGTTCTCCTGTGACTCTTATAAGGGCCCTAATCACATTCATGAGGATCCATTCTCCTGACATCATCTAATCCTAATTACCTCCCAAAGGCCTCATCTTCTAATACCATCAACATTGGGGAGTAGTGTTTCAACATATGAATTCAGGAGGGACACATACATGCAGCACATAACAAAAGGCTTTTCTTTCTTCAATAAATTCTTCATAATCTTATGGGAGATCTTTTGGTTATTTCCAAATAGTAGCAAAAGCTTTATTTGTAATTCAGATTTTAAAGCTATATAAACTTGCAGCATTCTCGTAATTCCATTAGCATAATTCTAAATTATCACTACTTTTCAGTATATTTGAATGAATTTGTTAAAGGCCTACTGCCTTTATTAGTCAACTTTGCCTCAGTAACAAATGATCACAGAATTCTTACTTAAAATGACAATGGCTTATTTCTTGCTCTCATTACATGTTGGCTGCCAAGTTTGCCTGTGGTTTTGCTCAATGCATCTTATTCTGGGACTCTGACTGAAGGAACACTATCTGTCTGGAACATTCTATTCTTATGGCAATGGGAAAGAGCAAGACTGTTGGCAGAAATACCTAATGACATGTCACTTATGTCATTGGCCAAAGCAAATCACATGGTCGTACCTTACAATTCAGCAGGAAAGTATGCTCCATTGATGGAAAGGCACTGTAAATCACATGGCAATGGGTGAGAATATATAATCCTACACATAAGCAGGGAACACTGATTGGGAATACAATCTACAGTCCTATCTTATAGACTTAATACATTGGAGTCATTTAAAAAAAAAATCTTTGTCATCTTTGCTCCTCACATCCAGTTGGTCACTGACTTCCTTCAATTCTTCCTTCAATCTACTCTGGAGTACTGCTTGATTGGAGATCAGCCTACGAAGGAACTGTGATCCAAGATGAGTAGAAGAATACTAAGAGGGAAGATGGTTGCTTTGAATGGCTGCATGAACCAGATTTATAAAAATTATATCTTAGGCTACTGAAAGATATTTCAGGAATATTTTGTAGGTATCTTCAAATCGATTTTGTATTATCCTCCTTTCAGGCTTTTCCTTCTTCTTGGTTGAACAAGGGTTATTCCCAAATGCTTGAGAAATGATAACTTTTTATTCCTACTTGTTGATTGTATTTTCTGTGTAAGGTTGCAATGGCCTTTGTACAAAGTTGTAGCTTTGCATAGTCCTTTGTGACAGTTCTTGTTATCAGGCATACATGCATAAGAACGACCCCCTTCATGGCTTTCCCCAGCTCTATTTGTCAAGGGTTTTAATACATGTGACTCCATTTTGATTTGGCAATTTTCGAAAGTGGGATATAAATTGCCAAGAATTTCACTCCTTCTTCCTTCCTTCCCTTCTTTCTTCTTTCCTTTCTTACATTTTTCTTTCCTTCCATAAAAATTTATTAAGCACCTACTCTATGGTGGGCCCTGTCCAAAAGAATATAGCAGTTAATAATGCAAGCACAAATCCTAGCACTCATGAAGCTTACACTCTTATTTGTGGAGGTAGACAATTGTGGTAGACTGAATGTATCCCCCTCAAATTCATATGTTGAAACCTAATCCCCAATGTGATGGTTTTAGAAGGTGGGCCTTTGAGGGGTGATTAGGTGATGAGGATGGAGCCTACATGAATGGTCTTAGTGCCTATAGTTAAAAAAAGAAAACAGACATTTTATTGTGAAACAGTTTTCTTGTCCTGCCTTACTTACCCAGGAATCCCTGTAATAAACTTTCATCACTTGAGGTGAATTAACCACACCTTTGGAACTTAAAAGCCTCATAAATCTGTCAATTGAAAATAATAATATTGTCATACTTTTTTAGAGTTGTGAAAGAGACAATGCACAAGAAAGCACTTTGAAAACTTTAAAATTTACTACAAATATTAAGCATGACTTTTGAGTCACTTTTAATAAAATTATTTCCAAAGTTTTATCTTGATATTATCAAATTAATATCAAATTATTTTCACTTTATCAAATTATTTCTGCAAAAACGCTATTGTAATATTTGACAGTTTTTGAAAAAATTTTCCCATTTGGTTGTCAATGAGCTATTTTATGTCTAGTGCATAATCACCTTGGAATCAAGCAATAATTAAAGTCTTAGAAAACCACTCCTCTGGTAAGCACTGCTCTAGAGACAAAATGCATTACTGAGAAATAATGAGCTCTCATACCAGCCGCACCATTATTAACACTGAATAAGTTTCTTAACCATTTGTGCTAAATAGCTTTAGTAGGTTATAGAGTAAGATACAAATATAAATTGGCTCAAGTATAACAACACTTCAAAGTACCTATATTTAACAGAAATACGTTCTTTATTTCAGGGGTTCTCAAACCCTGGTGCAGTACGTACTGTTCGTGTCAAGTACACAACTCCTTGGCACTTACCTGTTCTGTGCATGCCAATGGTCTGTTACTTCAAGCACCAGTGGAAGGCTGTCTCTAGCCACAAAGATGCTCAAACTGTACACAAGGCAGCCTGGAGATATTGCAGAGGAGATGCTTCTAGGAGCAGCCTTCAACCAATGACAAAGGAGAGCTGATGGATAAAACCCAGTTTCTTTGTCTCTTAGGTGTGACAATTCTCAGGTTAGTTCTGTGCTGTCTCCTAGAGTTTCCCAGTGGAATTGGGCCCCAGTTAATTACAGCAATAACCTGCTCATTAACACACCCTGTGTTGGCTTCCTTCCCTTTCCTACCCTCCTACAGAAACATCCTGGGATCACCTCCCAAATAAATGATTTAACAGTCAAGTCATAGTCTCAAAGTCTGCTTCTGGGGAAACCCAAACTAAGATACCTGGTCTGTAAAGTAGTGCCAATTTTTAATAAACCCAGGAAAAAATTAAAAATAAAGACATAATATATGGTGAACATTTCATGAATCTAAATTTATGTAATTCAAAGGACTTTCCATTTTTTTTCTGAAATTATTTCTGTCTCTTCTCTTTTTTCCCTCCTTGCCTGCCTCGAAATGTCCTTTTCTTTTATGAAATAGAGTGACAGGAAATGGTAGTTAACAACAACAAAAAACTCTTCATTTCACAAAATTGGCAAATTCATTACGATTCAATAGTCTTTCAATTTTTATTGTAGCTTTTAATAGTCTGTAAAATTCGGAAGTCTAGAAAGCAATGCCATATGCTACTATACAAATTGTTACATTTCATTTTTTTAACAAGTAGATAAAGAATGAATAAAAAGTTGAAAAATAAAAAGGTTCATTAAGATAAAAGGTGAAGTTGAGAAATCTTCAAAAGAACATATGAATCTAGAAATAATTATAATTAGAAATATCTTAGAAAGCTATTTTTAGTTTAGTAAAGTTACATTACTCACAAAGCTTTTGAAGGACTTTAAGTTCTCACCTTATTTATCCATAATTATCTCAAGGCTCCACTTGACCCTCTCATTACATGGTTATTTTAAAGACTATTAAAGAGCATTGTATATTCAATGTACTAACTAAATTTGGAGGTGAAGGGGTTACCAGGAGACTCTCAGTAGACTAAAGACAGTAACCTGAATTAGAGACTTTGCAGGATTCCTGAGGTGAAAAGGTTAGTTGGATTTCATGACTATGCTTCAGGTAATGTTTAAATTGTTGCTGACATATGCAAAGAGTTGGAGTGTAATAATGAGGGAAATGGAAGAGTCCTATCTACCCTGACTCCCCCACTTCCCTTGTCCTGAAACCATTTCACTTCCTTTTTTTCTTTTACTTCTATCATGTGGTATTATCATGTAAAGGAGCCAAGGCACAGAAATGGAAAATATACAAATGTTCCTGGTCAGAGGAAAATAATAGCCAAAGAAAAACAGACTAGAAATAACAAAGAAAGTTTCTAATAAAGAATAATGAAATATGTGCAAAATAAAGACAGAAGAGTAGGGATAAACTAAATAATAAAAAAACAAAGACATTTTTCTACTCTTTAATCTTTAAAGAGAAGGGATATTGAGAACTAACTGTTCTAAGCGTCTTTTACGATATATAAGTTTAAATATTTCCAGAGGGCTCCTGATAATTTCCTTTGAAGTTTATTTTACAGCCTCAGAGATCATACTATTCTTTAATTTCTTTATGGTGTTTATAATTTTCATAAATCTTCTTTAGTTATATCACATACTATTCTCTTCTAGTCTCTGTTGAGCTATTTACTTTTTTCATCAGAATAGTTCCTTTAACGTGCTTCTCCTCAATGTTATTTTCTCAAAAGATCATCCTAATAAGGAAATTTGTGCCCTCGAGGATTTTAAGACGAGGTCAACAAATGCAGTGAGGATATTAGGGTAAGAATTAAAGGCTTCCTTTCAAAATTGTTGGATCAATGAAAAATTTTGACACTATGTTGATGAACTTGGAAGCCTATTTGTATAGCTGAATGTTAGCAAGGGCACGGAATACAATTTGGGATTTTTAAAATACAGCTGTAAGCTCCTTGTCACTTCTTATCAGAAACTATTCATATATTTGCTCTAAACCCCTTGAGGTTCTCTAAAATTAGTCACCCTTCCACATATTCAAGGTATCCAAAATGCAAAATATATACCGGCCAGCTGCCAAAAAAAAAAAAAATGCAAAATATTTTGGAACGTATTACATTCATATTTGAATTGCCAATAAAATCAAAATGCGTCAACTTCATTTTGTTAAATTAAGTTTTCAGTTTCTTTTCATCCACAAGTTTTTGCCCAGTATTCTTTAGTATTTAGTCTTCATTAAATACTATATTTAAATATCTCAAGTAACTTTTCCAAAATCATGGATATAATAGATTATTTTACTAAGGGTAAAAGCAATTTTGAATTTCCTCTCTTTTTGTGGTATATCATTCTGTTTTCAGTACCTCCCTGTTTAGTATTATCTGTGAATTTAATTAAGACTTTACTTCTCTTTGTTCACTGATATTGTATGAGACCATATCTAACACCAATTTCTGCAGAATTCTTGTAATGCCTCTTTCCAAATAGATATTTCAGAGTTTTTATGTTGTTAATTTGACTTGATCTTCAGTTTTTGAATCATGAAAGTTCAAGAAGAATATTTATGTCAGGAAATTCAAGGGCTTGAAAGAATAGAGAAGGGAGACACAGAAATAGAAAGTAAAGGAGAAATTAACAGAAGAGAAAGAGAACATGAGATATAAATGAGAGAAGGGCAGAAAGTCAAGGTGAGAGAAGCAGAAAAAAAAGCAATAAAAATAAAGAAGAAACATTAAAACCTTTTGGAAAAAATTAGTTATTAAAGATAACTCGTTTGGAATTAAGAAAGTACACAAGCAGTAGTAAAGATCAAAGCATAGATCTGTTCCATAATAGGAATACGTAAAATATTTTTAAATATCTTATAAAAATATATGTGCTAATCTCTTTGGATGAAAAGGACAATACCAACTCTAAGGTTAGACAAACTAGGTAAGATATTGATCTAGACTGATTTACAAACAAACATAGTAGCTCCTTCCTACTAGTCGAGAAATTGATTTGAAAGATTTGAGCTGATCTGATGCAGTATTTGTTAAAAGGATGAAGATCTGTTCAAAGAAGCGTGTTGAGGATGCCTGGAACTGGGCTATGCAGTAATATAGACCACAGATTCTATCTGTAGCACAGTTTTGTAGATACATCTAAAAGTAACTAGAAAACAATCTAACTCAGTGTATATAGGGTTAGACTGCATTAAATATTGACTTTTAAGTGCTAAACAATTTCAAAAAAGTAGGCAATTCTGCAATTAGAGTAGTGAGCCCGATCAGAATTCTCACGCAGCATACAATTTGTGTGTGAACACTTAGAAAAGATTGGTGATAACCAAGAGCTGGTGATAACCTGCCAGTCCAATGTCCTGCATTCCAGCGCTGATGGTGGTGATTGGGGCAGTAGTGTTGGAAGACTGGGATGCTAACAACCTGTGGGTTTTCGAGCACAGGCCACGTGAAAATTTTTTGGAGATGTTGTACTTGGAGTTCATGCATTAGGCAGTAGGCAGAGTAGTTACTTAATGGTTTTGTCTAACTCCGAATGTCTAAGTTTAAAAGTAAAAGGAAAATTGTTCTTAGGGAAGCCACTGTAAGTAATACTTGGATATTTTCTTAAATATTGTGGAACTACTTCATTCTGCTCTTTCTCAGATCCTAACCTCCTTTATAGAATGGCACCCACCTAATGAATGACATCCTTTTTTTTTTTTCCAGAACCTTTTTTAGGTATTGCATACATCCTTCTTAATTAGCATACCATACTCCAGTATACTGGTTCTCAAACGTAAGTGTGCAATCACTTGGAGAGCCCATTAAACACAGATGGCTGCACAGTTTTTGATTCCGAGAGTCTGGGGAGGGACCCGAAAATCTGCATTTCTAAAAGTCCTTAGGACATTGCTGGTCTGAGTCCACCCTGAGAATTCAGCTCTTGTGACAAGTCCATCTTCACTCTCCCAGGAGTTACACTGCATAAAAGGTAAGCACAATGGAGTCCCCAGGACTACTGTTGAGTCAAGTTTGATTGTTCTCACTAAGTAAATACGCCTATGCAAACATATAAAGGAAATGTCTTGCCTGCACCTTGCCACCTCTTTTCCCTTTTTCCTGGGTTTCAACAGCTCCTTGCCATTCGCAAAGTGCTCCTGTGTTGGTTTGATCATCCTTTAACAGAGAAAATGTTGATCTCAAAGATCAGTATTCAGTGGTATTCAACGTGGAATCCCTCTTGGAAGAATTTAAAAGGCAAGAACAATACGTGAATCCAAAAGGGCAAATTGCCTATATTGTAACTTCCGACAATGGGAATGATTCCTCCATCTATATGATCGCATATAATTGTTTCTATTTATTTTAATATAAAGAGCACAACAAAACCTCTCTTCGTGGCTGTATTAAAGGTGAGATTTGTTTATGGATAATTTTTTGAACTGTATGTAATTAAACTGGAACTTTGGGACATTTTTGTAATGGAATCTGAATTTTTAAATTTCTTTTGACGGCTGGCCAGTACAGGGATGGAACCCTGGACCTTAGTGTTTTCAGCACCATACTCGAACCAACTGTCCCAGACCTGGGACATTTTTGACATTTAACTTGTTGGAAGTGCTTGCATGTGGGATCAAGCCTGCGGTCTTTTGAGCAAAAACCAGGACAAAAGTGCATTGATTAGTGTTGTCTGTGGCAACATTCCTCTTAACACCTCTTCGTTAGTACGCAAGAAACTTGTAATAGCACAGGTAAATGTGGTATGAGAGACAGTTGGTGTAGAAAACAAAACATAGGTATACAGTGGTAGAAATCTGACTTCACAACCACTATTTCTACCAAAATTCTCAGCCCTTCCTATTTGGCCCCCTCTATCCATGTCGTTTTCTTTTCTTGAGTTCCAGAATCTAGTTTTTAATTTTATTCTTTAGTGTACTACAGTCATACAATGATTTATATCAGGCAATGAAAATGAAGAAAACATTAATAGTAAGTCTGACCCTAACCTTCGCAGCAGCTCCCCGCCCTTCTGCTGTCTGGTTTTTGCACCGTCGTTTTTCCTACCGGTCAGGAAGTACGAACTAGCTTCCGGGCATTTTCCTTTCCCTTTCCCCACACCCCCTTCCTTCCTCTCCACCGCCTCCTAGTTCTTCTCCTCTCTCCGATTTTTTTCGGCGCTGACTAGCCACGTGCTCAGGTACCCTTCCCTCCCCTCCTACCCATCACACAAAGCCTCGTGTGGCAGGCGCGGGCCGCTTGCCAGCCACACCGTGGGGAAGAGGATGCCGCGCCGCCTCGCGCTCAGAAACGGAGATGGACAACTAGCGCGGCCACGCACCGCGCGTCCCCGCCGCTTCCTTCCCTCCCAGCTCTTCCTTTTCCTCCCTCCAGGCCCGGCCCCCGTCGCCCCCGCGCCGGGAAAGCGCCTGCGCAGAAGCTGTCCTTCCCTCCTCCACCCTTCCTTCCCTCTGCCCCTCCTCCCTGCCCCGCCTTCCTTTCTCTGTTCGGTTTCACTAACTGAGAGCTCCAGGTAGTGAGCAGTTCAGCCAATTTCCCCACTACCCCGCCCCCTTTCCTCCTCTTCTCCCCACCCCTCCCATCTCCAGCCTTGTGGAGGATGAAGCGGCTGCAGTGGCCCCAGCCCCAGCAGCGGCACCGGCGGTGGCTGCGGTGGGGGTGGCCGGAACTGGGGTGGTGAAGAAGCGGTGGCGGCGGCTGAAGGGGCGGCAGCCGCCTCAGCCGCTTCCCGTGTGCTTTCCTTCCTCTTTAGTGCCGCCAGGAAGTTTTCCGCTTCTGTGCATGTGTGTGTGCGTGAGTGTGGGTGTGTAAGGTGAAGTTTGGGCGGCGTTTGTGCAGGCGTTGGGTTTTTTTGCCCACTTCGCTTCCCGTAACTCGGGCAGCTCCGGGGCCTGGGCTGTGGCCCGGGGAGGAGGCGCGGCGGCGGGCTTTCTCCTTTTGTTGTTGTTTCCTCCGCCTGAGGAGCTGAAGGGGGGACGCGGCTGGGTGGGGCGGCTCGGAGCCCCGGCCTGGTGGCCCCCGGGGCTCCCGGGCGGGCGGGGTAGGGTGGACTAGAGCGGGCTTCAACATGATGGCGGCCGAGGCCGGCAGTGAGGAGGGTGGCCCGGTGACTGCCGGAGCAGCAGGAGGCGGCGCGGCAGCAGGCTCCAGTGTCTATCCGGCAGTGTGTCGGGTGAAGATACCCGCGGCTCTGCCTGTGGCGGCCACCCCCTATCCTGGGCTTGTGGAGGCCGGAGTGGCCGGGACTCTGGGTGGCGGAGCCGCTTTGGGGTCAGGGTTCCTAGGATCCGGGTCTGTGGCGGGTTCACTGGGGGGAGCCGTACTGACAGGAGGAGGTGCTGCTGCTGGCGTGGCTGGTGCTGCTGCTCCCGGACCTAGTGCAGAGATGGCTTTAACCAAGGGAACCACTTCGTTGCCTGCTGAGACCCTCGGACCAGGCGGCGAATTCCCCCCTCTGCCGCCGCCGCCTCCTCAGCTGCCCTCTTTGGGCGCGGGCCTGGGGACAGTGGACGAAGGTGACTCTCTGGATGGACCAGAATACGAAGAGGAAGAGGTGGCTATACCGCTGACTGCTCCTCCAACTAACCAGTAAGTCAAGACTGCTATTTAGGGATGGGGGAAACTGGCTCCAGGAAAGAAGTGGGAATGAAGAGGTAAAACTAATACCTTATTCTTTCAGTTGTGATTTATTCTGAAAAGTTTTGAAGCTTCAGGTTTCCTGCGTAGGGATTTAATTTGATCACTCATCTTCCCTACAGGCACATACTCCCTGGCGTCTTCGCAGCATGTTTATTGCTCCTCTGGGAAGATGTAAAGTTTTTAAGATGGGAAGCATGGGAAAATGTGTATCCAATGAGAACCGGATATGATTCTGCACCTTCCAAATTGTCCCAGGATTCAGCCGTTTGTAGCTGCCAAGGCAGTCATAATATATATTAACCCGCGTGTGTTCCCTGCTGAAATTAGATGATTAGTGAGAAGCTTTGAATACAAATATTTAAATAAGTATTGTAATGCTGTGACTTGAAAAGTGCGTTGGTCAGAATGCTTTGTTTTTGTTGTACTTTAAATCCCAGCTTCTGTCTACTGAAAGCATAGTGCTGCAGAAAAGCTTTTAGATCACTGATGAAAACGTGGGTCAAAGAGAAAGGAAAGGAATTTTGTGAATTACAAATGTGATTAAGGACCCATACTCCGAACAACGTAAATCATTCCATAGAATTCTCATTTGTTAATATTCGTGTAATGCATTTATAGTTAACACTTCGGGAGTACAATATTGAGCGAAACAAAATTAATAGTGCTTTCCTCCAACACTTTTTCTGGTGGCCAATACAGTATTCTATTTGAAAATTAATTCTGACAGTTTACTGCAGAATATACAGGACAAATGACTTTTTTTTTTTTTTTGTATGAGTTAGTATCTCCTCCTTACTTGTTCTCTTCATAAGGGAAATTAGGTATGTATTTATAAAGGTGGACATTGAGATGTTGAGATGGAAAGTGACAGTAGCAGGCAAAACTTGTTTTATAGATCCTTCACATCAGTCTTAATTATTTCAGCAACCTTGGTGAATATCAGGAACGATTTGGTTCATATGATGACAGTCACTCTGGACGATTAGTAGTAATCGTTTTTTTGTTGTTGTTGTTGTTTTGTTTTTTAATAAGCTTCTTTAGAGGATTTAGAAAGAACTTAAAAAATTAATTAGGAAAAGGTTCTGTAATTTTAATCCTTTTTTGACTTAAGGTTACATCTTTTGATACTTATGGTAGAAAAGTAAAGTTAGTTTTATTTATGCCAGCCACGGTATAGGAATGTTGTATTCCTTTTATATTATTCACTGCAGATTTCAGGTTTTTTTTGTCTCATTCCAACTTATTTCATATTTATGTGTTGCAGAGTGTTCTGGAGTGTTCTGGGAGTGTTCAAAATTACAATTTCACAGCACTGCTTGCACACCTTCAGTCTTTTTGAAAAAAGTCAGCTAAATGTTAAGTGCCCACTGCATGCTTGGTACTGTGGTTATAATAAACAAAATGAAACTTTTCATACTGGAAGAATCTACTCTTTTGCTGGTCCATAACTGATTGATTTAAGCATATTCAGGATATTGTAGTTCAAAAAAATTTAATAGACTTTTTTAGAGCAGTTTTAGGTTCTTAGCAACATTTAGTGGAAAGTACCATGTTCCCATTAAATTTTTAATAATAAGAATGATTGAAAAATTGTGAGAAGTCTATTGTGTGATATTTTCATCATTATATAGGTATTTGGGAATAAAAGTAATATTTGTATGGCTGTATATGATTTGTTTATGTTCTGAAAAATACCACCTATTGCTTGTATGTTTTTAAAATTTGCCACTGAGAAGTACAAATTTCCCTCTCTCTTTAAATCTTAGATATCAACCCAGCGTCACTGGAGACAATACACAGTGTAGTGGTTAAGCATGCAAATTCTGAAGTTAGACAAGATTTGGGTTGGAATCCTAACTGCCACTTACTAGCACTGTGATCTTGGAAAGGTCAGTTTCCCCTTCCGTAAAATGGGGATAATAATGGTACCTCCCTCATATGGTCTTTTTTAAGATTTAATTAGAACCCCAATCATATTCAGCATAGTATCTGGCATATAGTAAGTGTTTAATAAATAAATAGTCCCGCTTCCAAATAACAACAATATAATTTTATTGTCGGTAAATTGCCTACTTACTCTTTTGATATAGGGACTCCCTTATTAATAGCTATTTTAGAGAACGTTTTGAACTTCAAAGACAAGTCTACCATGATTAATTATATTAAAATTTTCAATTTAACTTTATAAGAGCTTCCAACACTGGGTTCTGTAATTTTAGAGGTAAAATATCTGTTTTTAAATGAAAGGAAAAAAGCCTTAATAACTCGGTTAAATAATGTTATGTCTTTTGTAAAAGTATTGAAGAAATATTTTAGGAGTAACTGGTCATTTTAGTTATTGAAAGTATGGTATTAAGGAGGTTTAGGTCAGAAGTGGTTTGTTAGACTCAAGTTCCCCGGTCAGGGAGTTGAACCTTGTTTCCAGCTGGTTTTGTGCTGTTGATCACAAGAGAGTCAAATGACAATATACAGATAGACCAAAGCAAATATATTAACACTTACTATTTTGTATCTTGTTTTTTTGTGTACATGGTGAATCATTAGTCTCATGTTTATTACTAAGCATTTTCAATAGTTTGGTTAAGGCTGGAAAAGTTTGTGTAATTTTTACTATTACATTTATTTGATTATTTTTATTTTTGCAAGTTTTGAGAAAATTAAAAAAGAAAAAAAAAATCCTACCTACACTTTTTTCTGCTACAAAAGGTTCTATATCTAAAACTGCTAACAAATTTCTTTTTCAAGCAAGAAAATGTTAAAGGAGTTTGTCACTGGTACTCTCTGTAACTTTATGGAACTGCTTTTTATGTGCCTCATTATGTCTTTCTCTCCTCTGTAGGGGTGAAGAAAGGTGGGAAAGGAGTAGGTATAATACACCTTCAGTTAAACAGAGATTTTAACTGTCAGCCTTCAGTAGCAGGGAGACCTTGGCAAGAATCCAATCCACAGATATATATTGCTTGCTCTTACTGTATTTGGAACACTCAGTAATTAGTTGCCACCATTTAGAAATAGGAAGATTTAACATTGAAGAAGTCTGGATTTCTAGCATCTCTTGAAAAATCACAGGATTTTACTATACCTGGTAGCCATTCCTGCTTGAGAGTAGATTGCTAGAGATGAGTAGTAGTTGCCCCTTTTAGGTAGGTACTGAGCTCTCCAGTTTGTTGTAGTCTCCATTCCGCCTGCTTTGCCTTTGATATTGCTATTTCCCTGGCATCTGGCCTAGATCTTTCCCTGAACCTAATATTCAGGCTTCTCAAGCCTGAAACTTTAATGAAAAGGAAACATGGAATGTAAATAGTACCTTTCTTTTTCTTAAAAATCATTTTACTGTCTCTACAAGAACAAAATCATAATTTAGTCAAATAATTGCTGAAGGTTAATTTTAGGACATGTAATGTTTATTGACTTTGTTATTGAATTCATTATAACTGAGCGAGTCATTGTTTCTTGGGGGTGAGAATTGCAAAGATTAGTTATGGACAGAGTGGATGCTGACTAGTACTCAGATATTTTTACTGTATTTGTTTGAGTATTAGAGCAATATAGTAGGTGCTTCAAGGGTTATAACAATGATTAAAATGCCTCTTTTCTCAATGAGTGCCTCTTCCAGGGGAGTTTTAGGTCTAGTAGGAAGTTAAGTAAACTATGATTCAGGCTAGATTAAGATAAATGTCATGAGTGAAGTATGAACAAATGGTCATAGGGGTTAAAAAAAATAAGAAGTTTGTATAATTAGGGTCGGTAAATTCCTTGAGGAAAAGTGGCAGGTATTGTTTTTCCTGCTGCTTAATAATTTTCTGAGCAAGAGGTTATTGGGTTCTGATGCCCTTTTCCTAATGATTCTATCAGGTCAAAAAGAATTGAGTTAAATGAGTATAAACTTTTGGCCCTTAGTGACAAGTCTGTTCTACTGAACTCTTAATTATTATTTACTTGTGGTCTGGAGAGAGGTTGAAGTGGGTGCCTGTAGTTACTGAGGTACAGAGCACAGCCAAAAGCTTGAATTGGTCTGGATCATTGATTAGCCACTCTCAGGAAACCAGGCAAACATTACTGACAGAAATAAAAAGAAAAAGGACAGATATAAATTAAGAAGAAGAAAGGTAAAATTTCTGGTTGTTTTATTCCTTTCTCCTTACTGCATTAGGGAAGTGGGCAGAATGTCTTTAAGAATACTAAAATACCCAAAATAGTAGTTTGGGGGGAAATTTTTTTATAATTATTAACAATAACAATTATTACTACTGGCATTTCTGGGTTGCTTACTACCAAACAGGAACCACTCTAATTGGTTTACAAGTATTGTTTTGGTTATTTGTGGCTGCGTAATAAAGCACTCCAAAACTTAGTTACTAAAACAACAACAATCATTTATTTGCTTTTGATTCTAAAATTCAGGCGGGGTTAGATGGAGTCTGCTCTACCTGTCGTCTATTGGCTGTTAACTTTCAAGGTGGCTTCTCAACTCTTAAATCTGATGGCTCAGCTGGGGTGGTTGGGACAGCTGGCGGATAGCTGGGCATCTCCCTTTCTTCCTTCCTCCCTCCCTCCCTGTATCTTTTCCAGATGAAGAAGCTTGGGTTTTTCATAATAAGGGAGCATTCTAAGAGGACAGGCTCCAGTGTGACAATACTTACAAAGCCTTTGTGTTTCTCATATTTGCTAATGTTCCAATGGCCAATCCTAGTTACGTGATCCAGTCAGATTTAGTATGGGAGGGGACTACAAAAGGGAATGAATACTGGAAGGTGAGATTTCTTGAGGGCATCAAAGTCACAGTATACCACATGTATTATTTACGTATACTAGTGGTAAAGGATGGGGTGGGAGAAAGGACCCTAATTATGAGTGTTCCCTTAGGACCCAAATAATAAATTGTGTTTCATTAAATGATTCAAATATCACCACAATCGATGTTACTTTTTGGCTACCATTTTCTTAATTTTAAACCAAAAATATTGAATATGGATGTTGGTTATGATTCATTGTTTGAATATGAACGTATTTGTATGATAGGTATGTTATTCTGAAATCACTTGTAATACATTTCAGTTTGGGGCTAAGTAAAAATAGTTATTAGATAACATACTTATTGGTAACTTCTCCATGTCTTATCACATCTCAACAAGATTTGGGGTATGATTTTAGGCTTTTTAGTGGTTACGTGATTTAGTGAGTACAATGGTGAACATTATGGGGGACAAAAATAAATGTAAAAGAATGTACAATCTATAGAGTTGGGAGATGAGGTAGAGAAATAAGATGATAAAGTTAGTCTGCAGACATGTTGTACAGGTAGGTTTTTCAAATTCAGAGGATAATTGTGGAAGAGTTGAAAAAATGGAAGTAAATGAAAGAATGATATTGAAATTTCTTGTCATAGTCCTCTTACTGGAATTTTATAGAGAGAAAGTTTGACTGACTTTTGTAGCATTGGTGTTTGATATTATAGTCATAAGATGATATGCATACATACATAGAATTTTAGTGATAGAACTCTTTCATTACCCAGGTACAGAAGTAGACTCAGATAGAGTGTTGCTTAAGTTCACATAGCAAAGTTGTGGTAGAACTTGACAGAACCCAGTTCTCATTATTTTTCAGATATGTTCAGATTTGGGTAATATTTATAATTAAGTTTTGTTTTTTTTGAGGGAACCAAAAGACAAAGGCCCAGTATTTACTAATCACATTTGCCGTATGTCTGATACTTTACATAGATTATCTTATGACTACATAGGTGTTCCTTGGTATCTATAGGGGATTGGTTCTTTGTGCTTGGCAGATACCAAGATCCATTGATGCTCAAGTCCCTTATATAAAATGACATAGTATTTGCATATAACCAATGCAGGTATACTTAATCTCTAAATAATGCCTAGTATAGTGTAAATACTATGTAAATAGTTGTTATACTATATTTTTTATTTGTATTATTTTTTATTGTTGTATTTTTTTTTTTATTGCTTTTTTTTTGCCAAATATTTTCCATCTATGGATGTGGAATCCATGGATACAGAGGAGGGCTGACTGTACAGTGAGAATAGGTATTATCCTCATTTTTATTGCTGAGAAAACCAAGTGATAGAGCTGGAATTCTAATGCAAGTACTATACTTTTTTTGCTTTTTATTCTGCCTTGTCCCCTTCCAGTATGTAGAATACACACACACACACACACACACACACACACACACTCACTCACTCTCACTCTACATACACACGTGAAGGTAGTTGAAAAAGTTAGTGGAAAAATGGAATTGTCTATCTAAATATGATCTCTCTAATTTTTAAATTAAACTTTCTATTTTGACAAAATTGTAGATTCATATGCAGGTTTAAGAAAATACAGAGATGTATTCTTACCCATTTTACCTCACTGGTAATATCTTGCATAAGTGTGGGACAGTATTACAACCAGGAAATTGACATTGATATAATCCACTTACTTTTCTTATTCAGATTTCAGCAGTTTTACATACACTCATTTGTGTGTGTTTGTGGTGCAGTTAGTTCCATGAAGTTTTATCACATGTGTAAATTTGTGTAATCCTCACCATACTAGAGATACAGAATGGTTTTATCACCACCAGGCTTCCTTGTGCTGCACTTTTATAAGCAGTCTCTCCTTCTTCTTCCCCTCCCTTTTTCCCTAAGCCCTGGCAACCATTAATCTTTTCTTCATTTTGTCATTTAAAGAAAGTTATATAAATGGAACTATATAGTATGTAACATTTGGGGATTAGCATTTTTTACTCAGCATAATTCCCTCAAAATTAATCTAAATTGTAGTACGTGTTAATACTTTGTTTCTTTTCATTGCTGAGTAGTATTTCATGGTATGATGTACCACTGTTTGTTTATCTTTTCAGCCATTGGAGAACATTTGGATCATTTCCAGTCTGGCTGTTGTGAAAAAAGCTGCTGTAAACATTTGTGTATATGTTTTTGTGTGAATATAAGTTTTCATTTCTGTGAGATAAATGCCCAGAGTATTATTACTGGATTGTATGGTTGTTTCATGTTCACTTATAAAAAAATGGCCAATCTGTTTTCTAGAATGGCTTTATCTTTTTACATTCCCACCAGCAATGTATGAGTATGAGTGATACAGTTTTTCTGTATCCTCACCAGCATTTGATGATGTTACCATTTTTATATTAGCCATTCTGATAGATTTTTGGGATATCTCATTGTGGTTTTAATTTGCATTTTAGTAATGGCTAATGATACTGAAAACCTTTTTATGTGCTTATTCGCCATCTGTATATTCTCTTTGGTGAAATATCTGTCTGTATCTTTTGCCTATTTTCTAATAGGGTTTTTTTTTTTTTTTTAATTGTTGAGTTTTGAGAATTCTTTATATATTGTAAATATTAGTCCTTTGTTGGATATTTGGTTTTTCCCTCTTAACAGGGCCTTTTGCAGAACAAGAGTTTAATTTTGATAAGGTCAAATTTATTGATTTTTCCTTTTATAGATTGTACTTTAAAAGGCAAGTCTAAGAACTCTTTGCCTAGCTTAGGTTTAAAGATTTTCTCTTGTGTTTGTTTCTAAAAGTTTTATAATTTTGCAATTAAGTGCATGATCCATTTTGAGTTAATTTTTGTATAAAGTATGAGATTTAAATTGAGCTTCATTTTTTTTGCCCTGTGGGTCTCAAACTGTTCCAGCAACATTTGTTGAAAAGGCTTCGCCTTCCTCCATTGAATTGCTTTTGCACTTTTGTCAAAAACCAGTTGGGCATATTTGTGTGGGTCTACTTCTGGATTCTCTGTTCTGTTGATCTGTGTCTCTATGTGCTAATACCACATTTTTGATTACTGTAATAAGTCTTAATATCAGTCAGAGTGATTCCTTCAATTTTATTCCTTTTTATTGTGGTTTTAGCTATTCTAGGGCTCATGCCTTTACATGTAAATTTTAGAACAAGCTTAGCCATGTCTACAGGATCTTTGTTGGGGTTTTCATAGGAATTTCATTAAACCTATAGGTCAGTTTGGGGGAGAATTGAAATCTTTACTGTATTAACATGGTATGTGTCTCTTTATTTAGGTCTTCTTTGGTTTCTTTAATCAGCATTTTGAAATTTTCAGTATATAAGATTTGTACATCTTTTGTTAAATTCATACTTATTTTTTTTGTTTTCTTTGGAGTGAGTTTGACTTATTTTTTTTTTTCCTTTTTGTCTTTTTTCGTGACCGGCAACGGATCGCAACCCTCAGTGTCGCGCCCGTACCGGACCGGGACCG